>NC_055970.1:2588911-2746411 GCF_018492685.1 Alosa sapidissima
GGCTTAAAGTAGCACTTTACTGTCACATAGTGAGCTTGCCCCCAAGGCTATGCCATATGCTATTTTCTTGCAAATGCACAATGTAATGTTGGTCCCTAACGAAAGATTACACTCGTTATCCTTCTAAAATAGGCCCTGGGTTGTTCTTAGAACAAACTATTCCTTGAAATATTCTACATATTTCTGCTTGATTGGATCCTTCACCATGTCAATAAATAAGCAAATACCACCACCTGCTCTCACTGCATGGTAGCTGGTAACATGGTAGTTTCAAATTAGTGTGTGTGCATGCAGAGAGAGGGAGGGGAGAGAGACAAACCAAGGGAGAGTGTGTGAGAGAAAGAGAGAGTGAGTGTGCAAACACACACACACACACACACACACACACACACACACACATCCTTTTGCAAGCCTGTTAGCAGTAGTGTGTACCCTATACTAGGTGTAACTGCAAGTGTTCAACTGAGAATAACTAAAGCCTGGGGCATGACACTGCATTTCTGCAACTTTCTTTTTCTCTCTGTTTCTTTCTCTCTCTTTTTCACACACACACACACACACACACACACACACACACACACACACACACACACACATGGTTTAATTGCTCCCAAAGGGAGAAATCCTCTGGTCATCCTTGCTGAAACATGACCCCAGTGCATGCTGGGTAAAGGCCCACAGTGGATCCATCTCAGAGGTCTGCTTCACATCTGGATCAGGGGCTGTGATGAGGGCAACACTGGCTGGCTGATCCCTCAGCATGGAGCCGATTCTGGCCTGACCTTTGAACACAGGAAATAATACTGTATGCAAATATGCTTTTGTGGAGCAATCAATCTGGATTAAGAGCAATCAGAATCATATTACTTCACAAGTTAGCTAGCTATTTATATTATATAGCTATTTCCAATCAGATCGCTAAACAGAGAGCACTTTAGTGATGCAGCATGTAGGCCTGAAGCAGTCTTGTTGTAATCATTAGCAAAACTGCATGATTTCTGAAGTGTTCAAGAGAAAAGAAACTTTAAAGCACAACCATGGAACATGTCCACAGCTAAACATTCCATTCTTTTCAACATGTAATGGCTTTCTGTCTTTGATAGTCTATTTATGCAATCTCTGTGAACTTGCAAACAAGCAGTTCTGCAGCGTGACCTGTTTTAATTAAAGCAGCCTGAGCAGAGTCTGCTGGGCTCATTTCTCATATTTATGGATGTTTCCAGAAGGTATTGTCTGGGGAGACATACCACCACTGCTAGCTGCCGTAGTCTGTTTTATTCATTTCATTATTTATTTATTTTTAGAATTAATTTAACTATGCATTTACGGTAATTATGATCTGCACTTCACAGATATTCACACGGTTTCGTGTGAATATCAAACAGTTCTGCTGTTGTACTGTCACATCTGACAGTAGAGATAGGCCCTTTTCTGTCCATAATGAGCATAATGAGGTCAAATTGGACCACGGTTTATCAAGTGATTAAGGCAACAAGACTCTCCACTCATATCGAGAGTTCACTGGGCACCCTGTTCTCCCTCCATCAGTGCAGTTTAGTTTCTTACAGGACAGAAATAGCCATAGCCTCAACTGCCAGAGTCATTTACGGATCACTAAATGACAAGTATGACAAATGAGATGAGGAAAATAAAGCTTAATTACCGGTAAATCAAATTAACTGAACTGAGAACATTAAGATTGCCATTCCTGTATCTCTCCTGGGAAAATCTAAGCAATTTAAAACATGAACGAACAATGACACATCTGTTCCTGAAGATCTTATCATGCTAGGTGTAGTTTCAGGGCAACTAAGTCCAAACTGCTACTGGTTGGCCACTCAGCAAACAGTAACCATCTTAATGCATAGCCATCTGCCTGACCTGGCAGTGGAGCAGGTACATGTCAATTTAATACAATCTTTCTCACAGGGAAGATAAATGTCATCTTCAAAGTATGTCAGCATACTGGTAAGCTGGAGTGTGTGTGTGTGTGTGTGTGTGTGTGTGTCTGTGTGTGTGTGTGTGTGTGTGTGTGTGCATCTGTGTACGTAAAGTCAGCAGAGCTCTTTTGTTAAAGGAATTATCCGGAGTAAAATGCACTTTAGATCAATTTACGGATGATTGGGAGTACACACGTTGAGTTGACATCAAAATCATGTCATTCGGATGTGTTTTGAGAAAGTTCTTAGTCAAAACTCATTAGCGTGGAAGTGAGAAGGGCATATTATTTTGCCGCTACAAAACGCTATTTTTATACCTCTTCTACAGTTCCAAACAACATTACACTTACGTGGTAGTGAGTAGAGGGTCCCTAAAGCCAAACCGAAGTATCCCGAGGTCTTTATGTGGTCGGGTAGAGAGTCCAGAATGATTTCATCAAGCCAGTACCTTTCCGGAAATGTTGCCATCTTTGCTGCCCTCTTTAGGGGAAAGTTCGTAGGAGTCGATTGCCAAGTATGGGAGTAACACGCTCTGGAAATTCACAATTTCGTCGCCGTTAAAAAAAAACAAAAAAAAAACATGGTCCAGAAATGAAGTTGTATGGACTGGACTATGTTTTTTTTTTTTTTTTTAAAAGGGCGACGAAATTGTGAATTTCGGCAATCGACTCCTACGGACTTCCCCCTAAAGGTGGCAGCAAAGATGGCAACATTTCCGGAAAGGTACTGGCTTGATGAAATTCATTCTGGACTTTCTATCCAACCACATAAAGACCTCGGGATACTTCGGTTTGGCTTTAGGGACCGTCCAACTCAACATATGTACTCCCAATCATCCGTAAATTGATCTAAAGTGCATTTTACTCTGGATAATTCGTTTAAGGAAACCTGCTTAGTCAGCTGCAAATCTGACAACTCATAATTTATAATCAGAGAAGATATGACAGTGATGAGATTCAGGGAGAGAGGTGTATTAAATTCATATAAGGATGATTTGAGTAGGTCTTCAACGCAATTTAAAAATCTCAAATGTCAAAAATCTGTGAAGTGAGCTAAACAAAAAAAAAACTCAAGAGAGAACATCTTCACAAAGATAACTTTTTGACAGCAAGATATGTCAATTTGAAGTTGAGCTGTGACCCACTGGCCTTGTAAAGAGAGATTCAGTGCATTCAGAAACCATTCAGACCACTTCACTTTTTCACATATTGTTTTGTTGCACACTCATGCTAAAATGGTTTCAAATAATTTCCCCATTTCTCCATTTCTCCTGCCCAACTTTGAGATGTTTCTACACCCTGATTGGAGTCCTGTATCAAGTCCAAATGACTGGACATGTCATGATTTGAAAGAGGAAGACAGCGGTCTACAATACGACTGAATGCCTGAAGGAACTGCCTGCAGATCTGTGTTGAGGCACAAATCTGGTGGAGACTGCATAAAAATGAAATAACCAGGAGTAACCTGGAGCATGTAGCCAGATAGGGGTCCAAGGGTGACACAGGACCCCTCAGAATCCAATAGGCCACCCCAGGTGCCACCCCAAATTAAACGGATACAAGGACAATTGTTTTAATAGCCAAACATTTTACTTTTCTTTGATGGCCAATTCCGTCATTCCGTGTCAAATCAGTAGTTGTTGGCCTTAAGGTCGTTGCAGCATCATCTCAGATTTTGTTAAAACCTTGTTTATATCAAGAATACCTCTCCTCAGTGAAAGACATGGAAAAGTCTGGAAAATAAACACTTAAAGCCTTGGGACCTTGGACTACGCATTAAATGCTAAATCTCTTCATTCAGACAAAATGCAAGGAGATCAGGTCAAAACATGCATAATAAGTACGAGGTAGACATGTCAAGGTTAACTTGAAAGTACCTTGAAATATATATATATATTTTTTACGAAAATTCGGTACAGTGCACTCAGGTTCGCACAGCACTGAACAGAACACTGACCTGAAGCACAATGACAATGCAGGGGTGGCTCAGGGACAACTTGAAAATGAGGATTACTCTTGAATATCCTCTAGGCCAAGGGCAGGCATGTGAAATGTTGACAAACCTTAGAAGATTATAAGACAATCCACCTGACACACTACAACACACATATAAACACTTGGACTCTTCTACTGAAGCACGCACCTCACACCCTACAGCACACACACGAACAACAAAAAATCAACAAAAGCAGCCTCCACTCCGGATGCACAAACCGTATTGCAGCTCAACAACGTGTCTGAAGTGCATATCGCATTTGAATCAAATAATTGCATTCTAACTGATTGCATTTCCGGTATTGCTGCATGCTCACTGGCTCTAGCTGAGAGTACTCACTGGGACAAAACTTAATTAATAAAAAAAACAGGAAAAGCTCAACAACCATAGCATATCGAATACTCAAACAATAACGAGACCTCAACATTTCTCTGTGTGTGTGTGTGTGTGCATGCTACAGATGAATCTATGGACATCTTGTGTGGTGTTTCAGTGATGCCCCCTCTTGATTTGTCTTCATTTAACAAACAGATGTATCCATGAGCCTTTAAAGTTTAAACCATCTCATAAAAATGACCTGGGACACATTTGCTCTCCATGGTGCTGAATAGAAAGCCGTTCTGCCGTTCTGTTCATGCTCCACATAGTGTGTGAGCATGTCTACGGGTGTGTGTTTGCCACAGATAGTTATATTCACCAAAGCAATGATGTTTCTAACAGAAATTACATTTCTCAGCTGGTCTTTGCAAAATTAGTGTCTCTGTGTGCTGACGGTAAGCTCTGTGTGCTGACAGAAATGACACACAGAGATGTCAGTCAGGACCTGGAGATGGAGAAATATTCCTGGATAATTAATGATGATCTGACTACCAGTGTTGGGCAAGTTACTGAAAATTAGTAATTAGTTACAGTTACTAGTTACTTCTTTCAAAAGTAATTGAATTACCGTACCAATTACAGTATATCAAAAGTAATTAGTTACTAGAGAAAGTAACTTTTGAGATACTTTTAAGTCTGCTTTTAAAATGTCAATATGAACAGTACTGAACAGTCACACACACAATAAACCTAATTTTTAGACCTATTTATTGTAGTTTCAACGGATGATAGTCCTTTTCTTGGCCAACACCGCGCTCTCCCGATTCTTCTCTTGTTTCTTTGTGGGTGCGTAATCCAGGGAACTCATAAAAAATAACAAATGGTCGCACTCCAAAAATCTTTTCTTGCTTTTAATCCATATTAGCACAGGGGTTAATTGACAAACGTTTTGGCCTGATGGCCTTCGTCAGTGTGTTTCGTCCCTATGGCTACTTCCTAGTTTTAAATAGACAAGTATATTCAATTAGTGACACCTGTCCTCATTAGCTCCATATGAATTCAACAGGCGCTCCGACACATCAGGCCTCCCCGGCCGTTCATCAGTCGGAGCGCTTGGTGTCTCCAAAATGCAACACACTCATTTACATTGTAACAACGCACCACCACATATCGTATAGTCAGACAATGATAAATACATAAGACAATACACATGTAAGTAACACTCAGAATGACACAATCACAGAAATGACGACAGATCAAAGTCTTCATTCATTCCCTCTGGTGACATAGAACGTAGGCGATACATCCAGAAAGACTCCCTCTGAAGGAGCTTTTTGTCTGTATCTCCTCCTCTGCGTGGTCTTTGTACGTGCTCTATAAACGTGTGCTTGCTTGTGCCAAGGCTATATATAGGCTACTGTATGTAGGCCTATTGGTGTGTGGCGTGGCTATGTTGTAAGAATGAGAAATTGATATAACGATGCTTTTGCGCAATAGGCGAAAACGAGCAGAGATAAAATAAACAACAATGCGCTTTTACTGTAGTGGAGCTCACAAGATGGAAATGAAAAGGAAAAGGGTTTTAAGATGCCCATTTAAATTGTACTCTTGTGTGTTTTAGCATAAATCCGAAATAAGGAGGAATGTGAGGAGGCTCCTA
Organism: Alosa sapidissima; assembly: GCF_018492685.1. NCBI lineage: Eukaryota > Metazoa > Chordata > Actinopteri > Clupeiformes > Clupeidae > Alosa > Alosa sapidissima. The sequence goes on from NC_055970.1 coordinate 2,594,825, forward strand.
TTAACTGTAAAGAATGCATCTGCAATCTAAACATAAAACACAATCGCTGGAAACACAGCTAAGGTCGGGAGACATTAGATCAGAAGCAGCAAATGTGCATCTGTCATCTTGTCTGCAGTCATTCATTCAAGATCAACAGAGTAACGCAAGTAACGAACTCTTTGAAATTTCAGTAAGTGTAATTGCGTTACTTGATTTACAAAAATACTTCGTTACATGTTCGTTACCACTAAAAGTAGTGGAATTACAGTAACGCGTTACTTTGTAACGCATTACTCCCAACACTGCTGACTACAGCACTCCTGGCTATTTATGGTGGACAGATGGAGAGGTACAGTAGTACCTTTGGAATGCTTTATATTTGACTACAGGTGTAACTGAGAGACTTGCAGTTGTATGTGTGTGTGTGTGTGTGTCCATATGCATGTGTGTGTGTGTGTGTGTGTGTGTGTGTGTGTGTGTGTGTGTGTGTGTGTGTGAGTGTGTGTGTGTGTGTGTGTGTGTTCCCAGTCTCTCTGCCTCTGTCACCCAACATTCCTCAGCCAGTAAACAGCAGCCTTGCGTGACCTCCCCTCCAGCCCTTCTGTCCTGCTCCCAGTCCCCCTCCTCCCTGCTCCTGCTCCCAGTCCCACTCCTCCCTGCTCCTGCTCTCAGTCCCACTCCTCCCTGTTCCCCCTCTTCCTCCTCCTCCTCCTCTAGTAGATACAATCACAGCAACAAACTTGCATGTCTGAAACCTCATGAGAATATGTCCCCAAAATTCAGCAAGAAGTTACTTAAACATTCATGGAACATTACAAAATCCTCTGGAGTTTTCAGAGATGGAAGATGCTAATGTGGCTATTTGCATTAAAAACATTGGATAAAAGTAAATGTGTTCTTAGTAGTTTCACCCACCATTTTGTCAGTCATAGCAGAAAGTGGTACATAACCATGCCTTGTTTGAAAATTGTGCTGTTTGTTGCTCTTTTGGGATATTTATGGGGCATTTTAGGGCTCTGACTTTAAAAATGATATCTAAAAAGCCCTGCCAAAATTGAAAAGAAAAGACACACAATGGAGAAGAGAGAATTCTAGCCTTTTCAGCATATAAGTGATAAAGAACGTAGGGACATGCGGACACAAAAGCAAACGGATCTTGATTAAATGTTATGTCCCCTCTGGCACTCTTGAATGTGGTGTGAATGTGTGTTTGTGTGTGTGTGTGTGTGCATGCGTGCGTGTGTGAGTGCATGCGTGTGTGTTTGTGTGTGTGTGTGTGTGCATGCGTGCGTGTGTGAGTGCATGCGTGTGTGTTTGTATGTGTGTGTGTGTGTGTGTGCACGTGCGTGTTCATATGTGTCTGTGTTTGTATGTCTTTGTGTCTGTGTTGTTGTGTGTGTTTTTGTCTGTGTGGGTGTGCATGTGTGACTGTGATAAAGTATTCAGTGGATCTCAAACCTCAGGGTTCAACATCTCTCTGCCCTTTCACCCCTGCTGACTGCTTCTAAAGAGAGCTGCTATTTCTGAAAATAAAAAATCCCACTGGAACGCCACAGCTTATCTCCAGCTTTGTTTAAAGCAAAAAACAGATCTGAGTGAACTGCTCCAAGGCTGCTGGGCGTAATGAGTGGCAGGGTGTGTTATCAGCTGTAGCTCCACTGTAGAACAGCTACAGGATCACACACACACACACTCAGAGATAGGAGATACTGCGCCTCTGCTAGCAGAGCTTACTGAAGAGATTATCTCACAGGCATATGGGGACAATAGGGTATACTTGTCACTGATGGCCTTTATGTAAGTGATGCTGTACTCATGTAAGATGTAAAAATGCATTAATTAAAGTGACTTACCCCTTAATTTGCTATTCCTACATCTCAGGCCTTACACACTTCAAACTCTGCAGGGGAGAATTAGGAGGTAGTTATTCAGAATAACAAGATGACATTTTCATTATGTGTACATTTCTATGATTCTGTGATTGGTACGCTATAATTTCTGCTTTGGCTGATAATGAGAGAGAGAGAGAGAGAGAGAGAGAGAGAGAGAGAGAGAGAGAGAGAGAGAGAGGGAGAGAGAGAGAGAGAGAGAGAGTCAGACAGACACGTGGCATGTTTTAGTGTGAGTGGAAGGATTGGAAAATGAGGGAAATTGCCTTCAAATTATATTTCAAATTATATACCATTTTGTCCATCTGATGATATGAGTGTTATCCACTTAAGCTCTCCAAGCTGCTCACTCTTTGACAGAGAGAGGATTAAAGAGAGAGAGAGAAAGAGAGAGAGTAAGAATGAGAGAAAGAGAAGGGGAGAGAGATGGAGAACAATGAAAGAATCGCAAAGAAGGGATTGATCCTTTAAAATTGGGCTGGTATACAAAGGCGGGGTAACACTGTAAATCTACTTGATTTCTATATTATACTATAGCTGTAGTCTAAATAAACTTTATTGGTTTTAAAGTGAGGAGAGTGTTTTAAAGGTACACTGCAAGATTTTTACCTCAATATAATCTCTACGAAGCCAATTTGATGGTAAACAAACTTTTAATTAGGGTTGGGTATCATTTAGGTTGATACCCAAAATGGGCAAACCAATGGTGCCCAAACCAATGGTCGAAATCATTTCATCAATTCAATAGTTTCATTGCTTGTAGGCATAATTCTAATTGCAGATGGCTTGCCATAACTTTAAATGTAAAAATGGCTTGCATGGCCCTGCCAGGTCATGGACAACCAATTGCAGCCTAATCTAACGTCGAGGGACTCTGCTTTCAAGTTTATCCAGTGTGTTCTCAAATGCTTTAGTACATTTGATGTCTCCCCCTTAGTTAGTTTTAACATGTTACATACAGTATGCTGGTGTTGGGAGTGTTTTGATTCACAGTGCTAGTAAGCATTTTAACTGCAACTATGTACTAACATAAAGCTACCTCCTGTCAAAGCAGCTTAATTAGTGATAATGTGCAGTGATGGTTCCGTAGCCTAATTGACAGCTCCAGAATATCAAAGTAGAGGTATGTTTGTAATGTTTGTGGTGCACCCCTCTGCTTTAAGCAAATACATCTTGAAATGTTTATGTTAGCTTACTGTATAGGATGTGGTATCAGTGCAATACCTTAGAGATGGTGCATGACCTTAGAGATGGTGCGGTGATGCCTTGTATTAAGAAAAAAAATGCCGGAGATTTAAGTGGCATTGAAATGAGGCACCGCAATTCATATTGTTAATCGATGTTGTTACTATCGTTTGCATCGGCCATACCGGCAAACCATACCGGCCAACCATATCAGAACCGAGTTTCGGTGCCCAACCCTACTTGTAATAGGGGAATCGTTCACCTAGCATAGCCATAGCATAGCCGTAGCATGCCGATACAGAGAGAACCAGCAATGCAACTTCAAGAATTGCTGACCTGAAGACATCTCTCGAGAATCGTGAAACATTAATGTCAGTAGATATAGCTCTTTGGAGATGGTTTTTGCCTGTTGTTAGTCCTTTGCCTCCACAACAAAAATATTTCCATTATGTTCAGGGGGAACAAGCCATGAGAAGTAGGCTATTTACAACGGCAAAGTAAAATACAGATATATCATAACTCTAGGAGGAGCTTTAGTCTGGCATAATATACCGTTAAAGGTGCTCTAAGCCAGTGCATGGTTCTTAACTGGTCTGGCCTTGGGATCCACAATTTCCCATATTCATTAAGTCGCGACCCATATATTTTTTTAACATTCAAGCCAACTGATACGGTGAGCTACGTAAGACAAGCGATCGTGCCACACATTGGGGATTCTGTCTGTTTTTGTTCTCAACTTAAGTGAATCCAAAGCCTACTTCAAATATTCAGGGTCGTACTGTACTTGCATTCACTGCTAAAATGATGTCTAACATGGCCTGTCCCGTATACATTGTCTAACACTGAATACGAATAAAGTCTATCAAAATAAAGGTTCAATATTAGATCAGATAGCTCCGCAACCCACCCAGAACATTTCCGCGACCCACTTTTGGGTCCCGACCCACCAGTTAAGAAACACTGCTCTACAGTAAGTGATGTTACGCGGTTTAAAATTTTTTGTCACATACAGCAAACATCTCCTCCCAATCGGCTAGCTGCCTGTGCCCTGAATACACTGTAAAAAAACACGGTCTCTGTAGACAGCCCAGACTCCAAAAACGGCAACAACAAAAAAAACAGCCTGGTGCAGCCTGGACCATGAAACATAACAAACTTTTCCAGCCATTCACGATGAGATGCACGTTCAGGACAGTTTCAGTTGCATGGGAGGGAGGGGCAAACTAGCTCTCTATTTTGTCTGAACGTCAACAGAAGTGATGTTACCCAACATCGCTTAGAGTACCTTTAAGTGTGTGCATTCACCTTTTTTTTGAGAGAGTACAGTACATCTAAATGTCATGAGCTTAGAGTTTCAGCTTCAGAGTCTGAACATCTGAAACCACCCCCACATGCGCGTGAAAATTGACAGAAGCCAAAGCTCACTACAGCAGGGTTATCCTGCATCATCACAACGCTGATCGTCCGACTGCCTCCCCTTACTAGGCGGCGACATAATTGAGTATGTGCAGAACTGGGACATATTACTGCAGTGCATATTACTGTGTGAGTGGATGAGTGTCAACCGACCCTACTGCTCTCTGTCCACTCTCTGGCATTCAGGGAGCAGAACAGCCTCCAGAATAGCCCCTGATATCAGTCCGAGCCACATCACATTGCATCCCATCACGGTGCAGGGAGACATGAGCCCAAAGAGGCTCAGGTGCTGAAAACAGAAATGTAATGACGTCCCGGGAGGAGAGTGGGAAAAAGCAGGACGATCCTGTCAGGTCAGATGGCAGGCCAGTCACCTTGGCAGTGGAAAGGACATAGTGGGAAAATGCCCAAGGCAGAAAAATATGCCTTCTGGATACAAACACATAAACATAAACACACACACACACGCTCACTCGCTGTGCATAGAACACTGCTGTAGTCAACAATGATAGGCTGATGGTGTCAGTATTCCCCTGTCTAGAGCACAGCATCCTCCCACTGGCAAAGCCATCTTCAGGCAGGTTAGGGATGACACAGGTCAAGTGACACAACCCCCCTCCAGCCGTATGTAATGGCCTGGGAATTATAGGGGTAGCACTGTCCCATTGATATCTCTGTCTGCAACTAAACTAAACGAGAGCCAAAATGGCTGACATACCCAGAGAAAATACCCAAATACTTATTATCAGGGGCTATCTAATGTCTTTGAAGGCAGATAGTAATCAACCACATGCAGAATGAATTCAGAGAGGAATAGTTGTTTCATCTCTGAATTCTTCTTTTAGTTCAGAAGGTATTTGCATTAATAAGGCTAATTTGGACTTGGCTGCAAGACTCAAGATTAAAGGTTTTTAACAAATTAATAGAGGCAAGGCCATGTTTTTTCAACTTGTGCCAGTTGGTCTTTAATTTAGAGTAATTTCACTAAGCCAACCTTTGTAATGTAGGCCTACCGCCATTTGTTTGCCATTGTCAGCCTTAAGGGGAGGGATTATGTGCATCCACGGGTTCATTCAAGTGGTGTCTCCAGGGTGTATCCATTTCCCATAGACTGGCATGAGACAATTAACAAATGTGCCAAGCTGGAGCCCTGCACTGAATGTCAACCATCAGCAAGAAAGCACAATCCAGCAGACTTTTGTTCCCACAACACAAATGTCACACCCATATCAATTCATAATGATAATTAATACAGTAAGTAAACGCACACATTTAGAGGATGTTGGGAATTACTCAACATCAAAATCAAAATAATAAGCAAGAATATGTCCAAACATCTACAGACAGAAAAGAGATTAGGGGTTTATGAATGTAATTTAGTGGAAGTAAATGCTTCTGGAAGCATTACATCTCAAACTTAATTAAGTAACAAACTACAAACAACTTTAATGACCACACATGACTGCATGGGTTAAACAGATTGTTTTGGCCTTTCAGCATGTTGAAACCACTTCTTTGCTCACTGGTTTGCTAATATTTCAGCGGTTAGATTGATAATCGTTTGTGAAAACATATTTCCGCGCATGGCCAGCTCTGAAGAGCTCTCTGGCCCCAACCTAGTATAGAGTTTGTGTGGCCCTGAAGTGAACCCACTAACTATTGGATTTTCCTCCTCTGCTGAATTCTGCTGCCATTTGTTTTCACTTCACTGTAGCCTCCAGAGGCCTGCACCCCTCACAGTGAATATCCAATAATAACAGAGGAGAGTGTGCAGGGGCAAGAAGGCAGCACAGTTTGTCTTGATCAGCCCTTGGTGAATCTGGCAGTTGTGGAGACTTATGGCATTTAATATACGTCAGTGTCTCCTATTGCTGCACATGAGTCCAGAGTAGAGTTGGATATGCAGGCTCTCTGGATTTGGACAGACCCTGAGGAGGCAACTGGCCCCAGAAGGCAAAGGCCACAGTAGAATAAGTCCTGCCATCAGAGACATTCTGTCATCTGCTGGAGAAGAATGCTACATGCTTTATAAGAACTCCCACATAAGTTAATTGATTATATTATTTACATTTTGGATTATCCTAGGGTTTGGTTTTCATTTGCCATATTTATCATTACAATATCTGGCTTCTACACTACTACAGTAGTTGTCATTCATTGCCAAAACAGGAGTTTAAAAAATATCAAATCATATAAATATTATTTATAGTTATACTTTATGTTAATTCTGAATTTGTATCTATAGGGTGGAGGGAACACATACCTGAGAGCATACCTGAATCAACATTCACTTCATTAAACCTATTTGATTTAATTTACATCTAGAATGTAGACATTCTCTATGTCTGTCAGTCAAGATTAGTCAGTTACTCTGAGCCTGAAAGTGCTTATTTCAGTCATGATGCTTGAATGACTGCAAGTCCAACAGAAACCTAATCAGGAAGCCTCTGGAAATATGTCAGAGAAGACCAAAATACGGACAATGTGCTTCCTATTTTCATCCAAAACTCTGTCACAGCTTTTTTACTACCAGTTCTTAATTTCTTGTTATACCTACATGCTACTTATTGCATCAGTCCCTCCTTGAGGCAGTGTGTGTGTGTGTGTGTGTGTGTGTGTGTGTGTATGTGTGTGTGTGTGTGTGTGTGTGTGTGTGAGTGAGAGAGAGAGAGAGAGAGAGTGTTCCCTGTGTTTTATAAATGGGCCAGGCAGGTGAAGTGGGCGACACTCTGACAGGATAATCTGGCTTCATTGCAGCAGGAGTCTGGGGCCTGTTGTGTTCCTGTGCCAGTGGCCCTGATCTGCTCCTCTCTGGGGCCCTGAGGACACGGCACACGTCCCCTGAGCTGCAGGCTGCTGCCTCACTGGCGTGGGCTCCAGCCTCCCATGGCAGAGAGCACTGCCTGCTGCCCAGCCCACGTGTCCAGCTCTCGGGCCCAGAGAGGAGGGAAGGGGAGGTTGCAGACCATGCTGCTGTACTGAGCTGAGCCTCTGGGGCAGAGCCACAGACGATGACTCAGCAGAAACAGCAACAGAGGAACAGGGAGGCTGGGATCATGACTCATCTGTTTTTGAGTGCCAGTCTCCAGACTAGGGGAATCTCTGAATTTATGACTCAGCCAAGCAGCTAGGCTAACCACAGCTAAGTTCCAGCCAAGCAGCTAGGCTAACCACAGCTAGGCTAACCACAGCTGAGTTCCAGCCAAGCAGCTAGGCTAACCACAGCTAGGCTAACCACAGCTGAGTTCCAGCCAAGCAGCTAGGCTAACCACAGCTGAGTTCCAGCCAAGCAGCTAGGCTAACCACAGCTAGGCTAACCACAGCTGAATTCCAGCCAAGCAGCTAGACTAACCACAGCTGAGTTCCAGCCAAGCAGCTAGGCTAACCACAGCTAGGCTAACCACAGCTAGGCTAACCACAGCTGAGTTCCAGGAACATTTCTTTAAAGGAACCGTATGTAAGAAATGTATTTCAATTAATCATAAAATGGCCCTGATATGTCACTAGACATTAAGAAATCATGTTCATTTCAAATACTTATATCACTGACAACAGTCGTCCGGCCAGGATATTGTCATTTAAAATGTGAAGTTGCAGCCCTCAACTGATGTTGATGTTGTCATGTTGTGTTTTGGCCGGATGCGCCACCCTCCACCTATCTACTAATCACGAAGTCAGTAGTGTTTCGGCATTCAGATCCGGTTGCCAGCTCTGCCAGTCAGGAGGGAGGGGATACACCGCTCTACAGTAATTTGAAAGTGATTGCAGTACCAGTTTTGGCCACAATCTTACATACGGTTCCTTTAATTACGATTACATAATTAGTTCAAACTTTACTAGCACAATGTGATGCGGCGGTGATGCTTTTTTGCTCTCATATCTTGGGTGTAGGGAGGCTTGATTTATGTTTTATGGTATGTGTATATTTATGTCTTATATTGTTTATGTATTTTTATGTTTTATGCTTTATTTAATGATCTTTTGTCTTGTTCATTGTCTTTCGACATAAAATCATCTTCTTCATCCTCTGGGAGTGAGACTATTTTTTAGTTCTAGGTTGGAGCTAGTTTTTAAAATGTTGTCACAATGTGACAGCATATTTGGCACAGTTACTGAGACTGCAAGATGAACCAGTCCTTTGCTTTCATACTTAAAGGTCTATAAGCTTAGTCGCCATCAAAAGGTTTCTGGCATTGGAAAAAAAAGCTTGTAGATATCCTAATATCCTAGCGTTGACTCCATGGAACTACGGAAGATACCTCCCATGGGTATAGTGCACTAGAGGGTCGAGAGATCAGTAAAGCACCACAAATAACCACAAGTACATACAGGTACACACTCAAACGTCAAGCGCACACACACATACTCACACACAGATGTGTAGTGGTAAAATAAGAGGTGGTTAAACTGAATTTTGTGATCACGGTAAGGTGGACTGCGACATGCAGTATCACATTTTTAAAAAGGCATTCAGAACATGTTTGATGATGGTGGAGGTTATTGTCCAATGTTTATAACAATGACAATGGTATTAAATGATTCCTAGAGTGTTGATGACTGTACATATTGTGAATGTTGATAATACAGTGTGATTTTAAAAGTTGCAATTGGTGAATAAACTCTTTTGAGAGGTGGATAAACTGTAATAAGAGGTGGATAAACTCTATTTCTGAAATGTCAGAGGTGGATAAACTGTGATTACTTGTGTTTAGCCTCCACTACGTCCCTGCTCACACACTAAAACACACACACACACACACACACACACACATGCAGCCATCTAGTGGGTAGACGTTCACCTTGCTTTTTGAGATTCAGGTGTTCAGATGCTGTAGCGAAAACATGTGTTCAGCACTCGATTGTTGGAGGAGACCACAAAAGCCTATCAAGGACCCATTTCTCCTTCAAACCCACTCTTAGTCAGTAGAGTGGGAGAGACAACTAACTATACTTTCTTTGGAGTGCCACCTGCATCTTACGATCTCAATGAAACATCTGTCTCACCTGCTACAGCTGCTAGAAAGGTATTGCCTTTGTATTAGGCAGATTCTGAAGAACTGAAATCAAACTTGAAAGTATTCATGCACTTGTCTGCCATATGTTTTAAAAAAACAAAAACATGCACTTCTATCTAAATTAACAGAACATCAGCACATCACTTACTTTAGAGAACAGTGATAAGTGGGTAGTGCCATGGTAATAAGTGGGTGGAGTCAAGATGCCAACAACTTATTATATGTCATATAGGTTTAGTCAGATTTTTTTTTTTTTTTTCTTTTTTTCTTTTTTTTTTCTTTTTCTTTTTTTTTTTTTTTTTTTTTCTTTTTCGCATGCCCAAATGATTCCCGGGACACTGAAAGACCGGGGTACACGAAACTTGGTGGACATGTAACCCCACATGGATAGCATGGAACCATCGTTTTTCGTTTTGATCTGTAGCCCCCCCGCTGAATTGGACCCCCCGAAAGGAGGGTAGGGCAGACACAGTTTTCTGTGAATATCTCGAAAACCGTAGGGTTTAAGAGGACCATTTTTTTTTTGTATGTTGATCTCAAGGGGCCATGTCAACCCATTCCATAACCACTCATTTCATGTATAGCGCCACCTAGTTAAACACAAAAAAGTAAAAATGAGGTGGTGTAATTGAAGGTATCTGTGACCTAACATAGTCAAAACTGCACGAAATTGGAAGTGTAGGATCATTATGACACCCTCTGTATGCACGCCAAGTTTTGTGGAATTCCGTTCATGGGGGGCTACACAATAAATTAATTTATGTTACTATACACCAACTGGCCTGTAGGTGGCCGGAGACAGTTTTCTGTGAATATCTCGAGAACCGTAGGGCCTAGGAGGTCCACCTTTTTTTTGTATGTTGGTCTTAAGGGGGCATGTCAACCCATCCCATTACCACTTATTTCATGTATAGCGCCACCTAGTTAAAAATTAAAAAGCAAAAAATTAGGTGTTTTCATCTCAATATCTCTGGCTGACAAGGTCAAAACTGCACGAAATTGAAAGTGTAGGATCATTATGACACCCTCTGAATGCATGCCAAGTTTTGTGTACTTTCGTTCATGGGGGGCCTTACAATAAAATAATTTATGTGTACATTTAGTGACGTACACCAACAAGGATTCCCGGGACACTGAAAGACCGGGGTACACAAAACTTGGTGGGCATGTACCCCCACATGGATAGCATGGAACCGTCATTTTTCGTTTTGATCTGCAGCCCCCCCGCTGGACTGGACCCCCCGAAAGGAGGGTAGGGCAGACACAGTTCTCTGTGAATCTTTTATGGTATGTTGGTCTCAAGGGCCCACATCAACCTGGCTCATAATCACTCATTTGTGATTTGCCCCCCCGGTAAAAAATGAAAATCAATAGGATTAAAAGAAAGCCAAAATAAATATTCATCATCATCATCATCATGGCTGCATTTTCAGTATTGGCGAGAAGTAGTCGTTTGTCCACTAGATGGCGCATCGTTGCAGTGAGACGTAATTTTGTTTGAAGTTAAAAGTGGGTTGGAAAAAACAATGGACGCTTCATACAAGGACTGTAATTTACCGCAGCGAACATCTAATAAGGATAGGACGATGTTCACATGAAGTGTAATTCCCATTTCTTCTTGAAGCCGAAATAAATCTGAGGATGTTTATCGGACATGCTTGGTTTTTACTGCAGGTACGTTAATCTTGTAATATCAATAAGGACCTAGGTAATGTTACCGTTAGCGTTGGTTGAGAGATGGAGGCATTTGATTTATTGCATTTGTAGAAAACTATAAATGCGGTTATACCAAGCAAATGTATAGCAGCACTGTTTGTATCTTTCGACTGTCATTTGTTGCACGTGCTACAAAATCATTCTGTGCAATGGAAGATTTACCAACGTTACACCGGTCTGATACAGTTTTGCCTATACATACGTGAGACTGAGACGCCTGTTTATTTTGTTTTAAGTGCGTGCAGGGTGTGAGAGGGGAATCGATGTGCTTTGATTACAGCTTGGTAGTTGTAGTCTGTGAAATTAAAAAGCACGTGTGTGTGAAGTATCCAAACAATGACACCTTCATTTCATTATGGCTGCTTTAGCAAAACACCTTAAGCTACTGTGTAGTGGGTCCCATTTAGAAGTGGCTACTTCATTCGCGCTTTCCTTGACTCATGGAGCTGCGTGAATGTTATTACAACTTTTCGCCACGATATGACAGTTTAAGTCCACTTGATACTGTAAGGCGTAAGCCATTGGTTTCCAAAGGAGATTTTATTTGTGTCGCCAGCATAGCCTATTGACAATTTATGTTGTAAATAGGCCTACCTTATAATCCTACCTGTAGCTTAGGGAAGCTAACAGCTTTCTATTAGGATAGTTTGTTAGTTACCGTTTTGTCATAACTCCCTGATGCATTTTTGCATTTAGAATAGCCAGAGCGTGTATATCTCAATTGGAAAATTAAACAATATCGGGTGCCTATGGACTAGGCTGGGTGAACCCAGCCTGATCTGCCCGCTATTTATTTTTTGATTTCTTAAAAGATTGAGCTTGGTCTGATGAAAGCCAGACTAGCCATGGACCTCAGTTAAACAATGCAAGGGAACATGAATCAGCCTATATTTGCACTAACAATAACGGACAAAAGCTCTTCAACTTTGGCCCGTTAAAATGTGTATGAACACCAGTTGCACCAGTGGTTAGATGTAAAACAGCATTTCGTTTCAGACTAGGCTACTGTTACTTAATTTGTGCATTAACAATAACGTTTCAGACTACTGTTACTTAATTTGTGCATTGACAATAAAGTATTACATGAACTAAAGATGACTAAAATCTTATGTAGAAGAAGAAACATTCACAAAAAATCCATCCATCCAAAAATGACCTTTGTTTTTGATAGCTGTTGAAAACGGCATGGAACTGACAGAGATGTTTTTGTTTAAAAATACATAAAAAATAAATAAATAAATAAATAAATAACATTATGCTGATACCTTTTGCTTTTCCCAAATACAATGTAGCCTACAGGTGTAAGTGACCTTTCATCAATCCAGTTGCAATGGATGAACTGTGATGAACTGCCCTACTTGTGATTGTTTAGAGATTTTAAAGGTTTTATAACAATTCTACATCTTCTTTGGCTATTCTACAATCTATTCACCTTTTCAGCACCAGTAGGGTACTTTCTGTGCAGCCGCACACACACACTCAGGCATGCCAAACAAGCATACACAAAAGTTTCAAGAGTGGGGGATGGAGTAAAATATGGAGACAAATTGAAGTGTGATTTATTTTCGCGGAACGGATGTACAGGACTGAGCGGCGGTCATATTTTGTACCGCTATGCGGTACATCTAGTTTCTGTAACTGTAATTTACAAATATTTACTGTGGTAACAAGTCTGTATAGCATTATGGCCTTATTCTGTAGTTGATTTGGTCTGATTTTACTGATTACTGATCTATAAAGTGAAAAGCTACCCATCGCGTCTTGCCTATTCTTAGTGATCCGGTGTGTCCATTAAATACTGAGTACTGTGGCAGAACCATGCACAATGCTCATCCTTTCAAACAGCGTGAGTGGAGCTGGAACAAGGACAGAGTCAGCAGGGTAGCAGATGGAGCCGCCACTGCTGCAGTGTGCTCTGGCAACTTGTAAAGCAGGACCTAATGCAATGCTTTTCCAATGTTTTGGGTGTGTTAGAACCCAATGCAAGGCTTTTCCAATGTTTTGGGTGTGTGTTAGAACCCAATGCAAGGCTTTTCCAAAGTTTTGGGTGTGTGTTAGTGTATAGACACTAGCTAGCTAGCATTAACGTCAGTGGTTTTTTGCACGGTGGTCTGTAAGGGCTAGCCTGCTCTCCTCCACTTTAAGCTCGTCACCTTGTATGTATTTTAAAGTTTTGAATATACCCCTCCATAGCATAATTAAGTCCCTTTTGATTGCTTCTGGAGAAAATTAAATCCTTTATCAACCAAAACGTCCTCAAAACCTGCTTTGATATACTGTCAGCTGCCATTTTCCATAATGTAGGACTATTTCTAATCAAGTCTGGTTTGTTTTTCCGAGTTTCACGCGGTAACAATGTGGGGCGGGGCTTAGCGACAGGTCAATTGAGAAAAGTCTGTTTTCTTAGAAATCAAGGATATCTCTCTATGGATATCTGAATGGGACGCCCATTCGTTTTGAAGTTGCTGTAGCCTAATATAAGTAGGCTCTAATATAAATAGCGTTCCACATGATTGCTAACCTGACCCTCGCCAGATGAATTTCGCTCCGCCTAGCTCCACTCATCCATCTGGAACCGATCCATTGAAGTGTTGCTTCAGAAGGCTGGGCCTAATCAAAAAATGCTTGCATATGATTGAATAAGCCACTTGTCCGTCATCTATTGACGTGCTACTTCAACCACTCACATCGAAGCCAACCCATGACGCTAATAACAGTCTCACAGTCGCTTCTGTCACATCTATGAAACTCCCGCCCTGCGTCCTGATTGGCTGTACCATAAAATCGGTTGCAGAAATCACTCTCAATGGAAGAGGTCCCAGAGTGAAGCTAGGCGGAGCTAAGCGGAACGAAATTCATCTGGCTAGGGTCAGGTTACATGATTGCCACAATTCTGTAAATAAGACTAGAACACAAACAAAGGCAACCAGATGAGATGGTTGGTGCAATTGATTTCAAGATTAATCAGCAATGTCTGCCTTGTCGAGTTTCACAGATGCTATAAGATATAGTGTACAAGTGAAGATGATGTACACTTTCTCCAATTACAAAGCTCTACTGTGTAGGAGGGAGAGTGTGGAAGGAGTCCTCTTGTTCATTAGAGTGACAGGTAAGCTTGTCAGAGGGAGAACGGTTTTCTCAAGGTTATCACACACACACACACACACACACACACCTTAGAAACAGAGCCCGATGAAAAGCTTGACAGTCACTTTAATCACGACAGCACCTGGGTACATCTCCACAACTAATACCCAGCTGTGTGGCCGCATCGCTTGTGAAATTCCAATAAACACCTTTTGGAATGAATGACTCACAATAGCAGCAGAATCACTGTGCACATTAGCACAGACTTTTAGTCACGGCCGTCTGACAGATGTAGAAGGGAATAACACGCAGACACACACACACACACACACATTTACAAGATCAGGTCAGAAATCTCATTAACAAGGTGTATCTTATGACGGCTATTCTTAGGCAACTCTCTATCACTGTTTACTTGTTAATGGGTGTGTGTTTGCATTGAAGATGAAGTCTGCCGTCACCTCCAGTGTCTCATAGGCAAACAGCCAAAGAGAACCAATCAGACGTGCTAAAAATAGCATGTTGCTGAGATATCTGCTGTAACCAATGGTTACGGAAGTTAACTTAATTTTGCCACGGCTGCCCCCTGAATGTGCACATTCATTCAGCCATGTAGTCTACTGCATGCTTAATTACAGAGTTGTGATTTGTATATGTTGTTATTCTGTTAAATTAATTTAGTCTATTACTAATATTTGTATTATTTTGCTTAGGCTATCTGAGTTTACTTTAAACTGTCAATTTTAATGTTCTGTCTATTGATGTCTTTGTAAGGCATTTTGGACAAAAGTGTCTAAGAACCATAAACAAAAACATGAACATAACTATACACTAAATTCAAAAGTGTTGAATTTGTTTACTAATGAAAGATGAACATTTATGTTCATGACTTGAGAATATGTGGTGGGCTTTTATGTTTGCTAGAGGTTTGTTCATCTGTTTGGAATGTCCCTTGAACCCTTGTTGATAATCTTGGGTAATAGGCAAGTGAGGGAGAAGGAAATGGAATGTTTGCAGCGGACTGAGGAGCAGCCATAATGAAACGGCTTCAGGAAGCAGTAATAAGATCCAGAGCCTAATACCAGGGGCAGCCAGGCGAGCACGAAGACCATTCCAGCTGAGCAGCCTGGCTTATGGCTCTGCCTGGGAGGCCGCACACAAACAACCCAGAGAAAAGCCCTCGTCTCTGGGAGCGCACATGAAATTACCCCACAAGGAAGCTCTGGACACCGCTGTCTAGGCTTGGACAATATAGAATGGGCATCAGAGACAATTTAGTGTTTTCAATTTAATATCACACATAACAGTGGATTTAATGCACAAACCCATTTGATTTATTTTTGTGTTTCATGGCCATACCACTCAAAAAACTCAAGGTATTTTTTTACAAATAAAACGTACAAAGAATATACACATTACAAAAACAAAATACCACTTTCAAGGCCCAGAACAATGACAGAGTGCAACAGCTGTCCCACTATCCAGCTCTATTAGATCCATTTGCCTTAAAAGCAGCCAAACCAAGATTCAGTCTATACTTGACACCATTTAATCATAGCCTGGCTGAAATCCCATTCAAGAGCACAGAACGCCTGGTAAGTTTTGCAGTCAGACCCTCATCTCTGGGTAGGTGCTGGGAACAGACCTGATGGGCCTCTGGGACTGAACTCCTGGGTCTGTTCTGCAGACGGTGCACTGCTTTTCTAAAGCTCACTCTGATGTTCAGGCGTCGGCTCGCAGGTCTCCGTGGAGACCACTGACAGCCTTAAATAAGTGTCAAGTTGCTGCTAGAAGATGAGGCGACTGTGCTTCACTGGAACAATATATTTATACATGTACATCACTAACACACACACACACACACACACACACACACTGATAGTAGGCATCACTGAGTCCAGCCAAGAAAATGCTACGCTACATAATCTCAGACAAAGAAATCTAATCTAACCAACAATTTCTTCTTCAGCAGACATCCTATTTTACAGACACTGCCTCCAGTATTCTTTAGGGCGATCCCAAAGTGCCTCTCCACTCAACACGGCCATCTTAAAGTGACAGCGCTAACACAGAGCATCTCTCCGAAACTCCAGAGACACAACAGAGTTGCAGCTGGTCCGCAGACAGCTATATTTGCCAGGAGACGGGGCACAGCAGAGGACATGTAAAGACAATGTCAGATGATCTCTCCGCTGCGACAGACCCACACAAGCACACAGCCAAGAGAGACTGGAGCAAAATACACTCCAGCATTTCACCCACACTCCTCCTCTTCATTGTGTGTGTAGGCTATGTGTGTGTGTGTGTGTGTGTGTGTGTGAGTGTGTGTGTTTATGTGTGTGTGTGTGTGTGTGTGTGTGTGTGTGTGTGTGTGTGTGTGTGTCTATGTGTGTGTGTGTGTGTGTGTGTGTAATGGTGGAGTGGTAATCGGGAGAGACGGGAGAATTCGTTTTGGGTCCGGGCTGATTACTGTGAGCTTAAAAAAACGCATGATATTGCTGTTTGAATATTTCATTTGCTGTGCCCTCCGACAGCCTGCACTGTGCAACTGCAGCCCTTCACTTTCACAATCATTTTAATCATTTTTATTTCCATATTTCAAATGTAAGTCCACATCATTTGTTTACAGGAAGCAAAGAAAAGGAATATTAGTTTGTTAAAAAAAAATAAGGTAACACTTCCATTACATTAAAGGGTAACTTCCATTACATTAAAGGGTAACACTTCCATTACATTAAAGTGTAACTTCAAAGTAAAAACAACTTAGGGTCTATTTACGGTACTTAACAAGTTCAAACATTTGATTGAGAGCAAAATTATGTTAATTGGTGGAGTTTTGAGCAAGACCATTAACACTTGCATTAACACTGAATGGGCTTATAGTGAAAGCTTAAGGGGCCAACGCTATTTAATACCACTAATATTACGTTACAGAACCAGCCTAGGCTGGAAGCGACCCAGGCCATCTGGTAATAGGCAGCCAATTTCACAAATGCTTTTAAACTTTTGAATAGGCTACATCAACTCTAGTGGGCTTACCAACCCAGTGTGTGTCTGTCTGTCGGTCGGGGTGGTAGCTTCACCACCTCTCACAGCCACTACACTGCCCTGCAGCTCAGACAGCAGACTGAAACTGAGGATTTTCCATGCTTGTTTTGCATTCAGACATTTCCCTTCATTTCACTGGCCTTTGATCATGCACTCATTGATATATTAGACTGTAGTGGTAATATTCTTGGAAGGGTTTGATGTCTGAGGCTTTTCAAAACAGCACTCAAATACTTTCATTGAGGGCCATCACTCTCTGAAGTACTACCAGGTCCATTAAAAGGTCACCGAGGGCATTCTCCTCCAACGATAGATCTGGGATCGAGATACATTAACATGTACTTTTATTTATTACATGTACTTTTTTTTTTTTTTTAAATGTTACTTACAAAATATCTGTCCTAGAAACTTTAAACATTGTTATTGCAGTAATAGTGGATGTGCCCTATCTCTGAACTTGTCACCTAAAACATTTCCTAATTCATAACCTTCACATAAATGGGGAATATCACATACTTTTCTTTTGTTGTTTTTAATCACTTTAATCAACTCCAAACATTTGATCTAAACCAGAGTATCTAAGGGATATGAATGAGATACTAATTGGATGATTATAACATTTTGCTATTTTCAGATGATTCAAAAAATACTGTACTGACTTGCATGTTTATGAGAATACACACAACCGTTGACATGACAAGGGGATTTCTGTTAAAATTCTAGTGTATGCATGGAATTGAAATGCTTTTGAAAAAAAGTCTAATGTCTCCTTGACTGAAGAACTTACAAAGTTGAGCATGCTATTTTTGCCAAACACCTGGAATCAGATCAATTACAATTGTACTAGTGAGCATTCACAGCAGAGCTGCTAATATGTGCGGAAATGAGTCTGCAGAACAATAGATGATTTGACTAATGAATATTTAATGCTACAGAAACCGAGCTGGCTGATTCATTCAAAGGAGGCTTTGCGACAGGTACGTCAAATATCAGTATTCACACCGCGCTGCAGAAGAAGAGCAAAAGGAAGCAGAGCAGAGCAAAAACATTTCAGAGGAGGCTTTCAAGTCCATAACGATGCCTCTTCCACTAGGAGCCACACAATCGATAGCCATCCCTCTACAGGGACAGCTAAATGAACTTATTCCAATTCATGACAACAAACCCAGGGAGAATCGACAAAGGAGCGACAGTGATGTTGATTGTAGAGAATGACCATTTCATCTCCGGAGATGCCAAA
Source organism: Alosa sapidissima (assembly GCF_018492685.1). Classification (NCBI taxonomy): domain Eukaryota; kingdom Metazoa; phylum Chordata; class Actinopteri; order Clupeiformes; family Clupeidae; genus Alosa; species Alosa sapidissima. Next base: position 2,613,403 of record NC_055970.1, read on the forward strand.
CCATGCGGTGAAATTCATTCAGGCCTTTTGGGTGCAAAGTGCCACATGAAAAAACAACATGGCTGATACTTATTGGAACTGACAGCTTCCGATGGAAGATTCCCAAGTGTTTGTGAATGTCACTTTTCATCAAAATTACAAACACTTGCTTTGTTTACAACTGATAACATGGCTCAGAACATTTAGAGTTGACATCAGAAACAAACTACCAAAGGAGCACCAGATTGTTAACTTGAGAACTTATGGTAAACGCCTGGAAAATCCAGACCCTGGTAATCTAGAAAGATTAAGGGTCTGGCCATGAACAATGTAATGGCCCAACTCGAGGGGCGGCAACAAGCATGCATTTAAAAATCTAAAATGCACGCAATTGGATAACACTAGACCATGTTTACTCTGAATGATTTCGGACTTCCACGCAATCAGATAACACTACGACCGATGTGTACTGTCCTCCAACGTTGCAGCGCTGTCTTCATCAGTTTAGCTGGTTCCCCGGAATGTGGGGTAAAAGTAACGTGCATCATTGCTCATTGCCAGAGTGTCTCGCAGAGACAATTCCATTGTGCTCTCGCGAGAACTCTGGATTTCCAGATAAACACAGCAGTTATCTAATAAAAAGGTAAGTGTACAGTATACCTGAAATACTGAGGGGCTAAGATGCTGGATAAAACGTGAAAAACATCTCATTTAACATTCAAACCTCAATGCAATTAATTAATTGGAACAGCAGTTTGTCAATTAAAGCCTGACAAAGGCACTTAATCGCCAAATCATTGGTCTAATTACATAATTGCATCAAAGTTTGAGTGTATGAGATGATGCCTTTTTCATTTTATAAACACCTAAATAAAATCTCTTTTGGTTTATACGAGGCTTATCCTCCTACCACCATTAACAAAGTCTCAACAATATGATTATCCATAGGGATTTTCACACAAATGTAGGCGTTATGTATGTTCGCAGTACTCCTCTACTTGTTCTAAACAGTCTTCTTCATATAATGAGCAAAGTGATGTGCATGCAAAATGATGTGTGTGTGGGTGATGGCCTCTGATGTCTCCATATCACTTATTCACAACCACCTTCAGCTGATTTTCACTGGTAAAGATGTGTGCTGTTGCTAAGGCTGAGGATGTTACTCAAACTCTGGCAGCGCCATGGAAACCTACTTGTGTCAGGAGGGCCGCTGGACTCCGCTTAGCCAGAACATCAGCAATCTGTGGAGCAGAGCAGAGCAGATGAGAGATCAGAGAGGACAGACGTGAAGCATCATGGAGGCTGAGCTTGTTGCCTCATTATCCTGTGCTGTGGACAGGAAGGCATCATCAGCTCATCAGCACAGCGGGCAGAGCCGTCTTGATGGAGAGAACAGGAAATGACAAAACTCAGATGAGTCCAGTAGACTTTATTAAAGCTCTGTAGTCCGCTTTTGCCTTACAGTGAGACAATGACTCTCAGCAACACAAAGCAGAATTTAGGAAAAATGAGCCATACGATTCAGTACACAAACACACACACACACACACACACAACCACGCAAGCTCTCTGAATAAGCCATCATGGACACACACATAACTCAAAAACTGAAATCAATACTCAAAGCTCAGACTGCAAAATCCCCTTTAAAATCCCTTCATCTCCTCAGCTATTCATCTAAACATTTCTGCTGGATGTCTTTTTAACAGCTCTCTTGCAGACAAACTATGACAGTTACTTTTTTCATATCCTAAACTGGAAATCAGAGTAAAGAGGTGATGGCTGTTTGCCCTCACTTTCTAAGCCGTGCCTCACACAGTAATGAATGAGAAAGGGCCAGACATGAAAGCAAATGAAGCCTGACGAGGCTTTCATCTCAGTATTAACAAGTCCAGCCACAGCCTCTGATTAATGGCATGAAGACGCATGATGATACATACCACACTTAATGTTCCAAAGCCAAATTACAAACAAGCTGTAAACAATATAAAACCAATGAAACTTTACCCTCATTTTCAGAGGGGTAATATATTAGGGTGTGAGTGTGTGTGTGTGTGTGGGGGGGGGGGGTGGGGAGGGTTCAGTTATGTAGAACTTGAAAACAATCCGTTCGAATTCTCAAAATAGCTTCACTGCATATTAACAAGAGCTGCTAAATTTAGCATCCTTTCCAGAGCTTTCATAATTCCTGGATAATTTACAACAAAACACCATCTTTCAGCTTAAAATCTGCTTGTGATACTTGAGAAAAGACATTTAATTTTGGCTATTACCTACAATATCCATTTCTTCTACAGGTAGCAGTAAACATACTATCGGAAGCTGTAGGGCACAGGACCCTAATTCTCATGCATGAGCTAATGTCATCATGGGGCGTGAGACAACTTTTAATTGACCCACCTCAGTTTGTGCTTAGGATCTTTGTCATGGTATACAATTTGCAAACAGATTTTGCATAGTTATTAAGCAAGCTTTAGTAAGACTTGATTTTGAACTTTGCCCAGCATTTAAAGCGAGGCCCACAGTGAGAGACTTCCATGTTAGACATGTATGGTACTCTTTGCATGGGGGCATAGAGCCGGAGAAACAAGGAAAGGTTTACAAGTCCAGAAAAAAATAGACCATTTTAAAAAATGAGAGAGAAAGAGAAAAAAAGACAGGGAATGAGTAAATGGATGGAAGGAACGGAAAGAGTGTACAAGAAGCAAAGAACTGTGAAGAAATAATGTCAGAAATAATGTCAGAACCCAGAAGGGAAGAGGAGAAGTATGCATGAGGGAACATGGGAGAACTCACCAACCATTTCTCAGCAATTCCACAAGGAAGTTCGGCAGACTTTTTTGGTCACACTCACTGGCATTCACCATTTATGAAGGCAATCTGCAAACTTTTCTCTGGTGAGTGAGCATGTGGGTTAGTTTCCATAGCTACCTGACAGCACGGGTCACGAGCACCAGTCCCAGATCCAATCACTCAGGTGATCCCTCTGACCACACGCCCAGCATGAGGAAGGAACCGGCTAACAGGCGTGTTTCCCTGGAAACTGACTTGGAACTTTTACAAAAAGGGTGAATGGGGTACAGGAGTTGCATCACTTCCATACCGTTCCTCCTCACAGCAAGTTAAAACATTTAAAAAGGTGCTCTGATATGTGAATGTGAATACATGTATAGCCAACTGAACACAGACAACTGCCTGTGCCACATAATACATTCACTTGGTGGTAAACTGGCGGTGGCCTTGTGTTGTGTTTAGAATTAATTCATCTACAAGCTAATTACTCAGAACAAAACAACTACATTAATGAATAATGTATTAATGCATTACCATGGCACAACACTGCCTAATGCAGGCAGCACCCAGAGCAGGTCCGGAGGTGTTTTAATGCATTAAACTGGACCCATGCCAGTCTGCAACATTTGTTAAGCATCCAGCTGCCAATCACGCAGTTCCCTGGGATCAGGAGGATTAGTGTGGACGTGGTGAACAGCGAGGCTGGCAAACTGACTATACTGTATGTGTGTTTCCTCTTAACTGGAATTGACTTAAGCCCGCGCGGGGATCCACCTCCATGCAAAGCTAACTCCACATTAAATGCACTCGTTTAAATAAGGATTCCCAGTTTTAGAGGCCATTAACTAAACCAAATCTTGTTTATACAGATAGTTAAACACTGAAGGGAATGGACACTGGACGAGGAAATCTGAGTGATAGATGAGGGCACTGGTGGTCACTTCGTTCTGCTGAGACCCACAGGCAACCCAGCTGAGTCTTTTCACTAAGAGCAATCCAGCTCTGAGAAATCATCTCTAATCTCTAAATTTGTATATAAAACCTTGAAAGATGGCTAAAATGGTATCACTGCAGTCCTGTGGGGTGTACTACGAATCTCGATTAGTAGGTTAGCGAGGTATGTTGCGCTCAAAGCCAGGCTATGCTGTGACACGAAAGTGGATCTGTTTTAGTGTCGCTATATCACCATGGTATCTTATGCTGTCAATCAAACCTGGTCGGGAGGAGGTTAAGTTATAGCTTAAATTGTGTAATCTACCGCACACTGACCAATCAATTGTCTTAAAAACGAAGTTATCTCACGTGTAGGATTCTGTCATATATCTTACAGGTGGAGCTCCGCCTCTACTAACATTTTGAATCTCGAATGCGCTTTAATAGTGCTGTGCGTGCAAATATCCCACTATGGACGAGCATACCATACAACAACTGATGACAGTTGATTTATTTGATGTTATAGGTTAGACACAAAAAAAGACCGCAATATAGATTAAGCTATCGCTCATGAATGCGGAAGTAATTGTTTTTAAATAGAGGCGGTCTTGTGCGTCTCCACGTTTCACGATTGGCCAACGTCATCCCAACACCGAGAACGCGTACAGATCTGAGCTGAAAGCCTAGTTTGACAAATGTATCACATAACTGCTATCGTAGTATCACTTAACGTATACCCCTGAGTCAAGGCTTTGTCAAGCCTCGATATGTCTACATAGCCTAGATATGTCTAACGTGCTTCGTAGTATACCCCACAGGGGTCTTCAACCTTTTTCAGCCCAAGGACCCCCACCCCCGTCCCACTCTGCCCCGCCCCAAATTTAGGCTTGATTTTCATATCTTATACTTGGATCTAAGGGTCCTATTTTCGCGACGCAAAACCCGCGCAAAGCGTATTATTATCCCGATGCAAAGCGTATTCCTATCCCGATGCAAAGCGTATTACTATCCCGACGCAAAGTGTATTCCTATCCCAACACAAACCATATTATTATTCCTATCGTACACTTGAGTTTTTCACAATGCCCTTCTCTTTTATTACATGATGCGCTCAGGGGTGAGGCAATTAACGACCTAAGGTGTGGTCTTGGCGCATTACAGTATCTAAAAAATGCTATCTTACACTATCTAAAAAGCATTACGGAACTGACCAAGAAAAACCTGGTCTATAACGAAAGGCACAGCTGAAGACACACTGTCACGAGATGTTAGTAGCAACTCCTCTGCAGGATAAATGTCCTTAGGTTTTTTGATCAGTCATTTGAATATTATTGGGGTAAGTGTTGCTTTTTTCAGGCTATGTTTTTGATGGTAATCCATTGTCAATCAACTATTGACTATTGACACCACGGTGAAGTTAGTTTCACTTTGCCAATGAGTTAAAATAATAGACGAGTGCAGATGAATGTAGGTTATACTCTGCTAGATTTTAGCAAAGCATGGTTTAGTGGAATACCTGTTCCATACGGTCTCGCGTGCAAGCAGATTCCTTTAAGCGCGCCGCTGCCTATCAAAATACCGATGCACTGTTTGAAGTTGCGCTGCCTGCTGTTAAAGGGAATGGCAGATGTCATTTTAATTGGTTTAAAGGATGTTACGCCCAAAACACACCCATGACTGATTAAGAAGCATAAGAACCACCTTGCTGTGCTATGTGTTCGACGTTTGATAACATTTGATAACAAAACCACCCCTAATGTGCACTGGACAAACCCCTAAGCTATTCGTTTGTGACCATGCATTTTAGATTGCCGAGATAGGGCCCAAAATGTCAATGTCAATCTCACAGACACACACACACACACACACCTACCCATTATCTGTAACAGATGCTTTAAAGAACTTGTTTCAAGTTTTTCTACTGTGATGATACATGGGGCAACTATTTGGCCAATGTTGCCAGGCAATGTTACTGAAAGACACTTTTCCATTGAGATTGGGAAACATAAGTATCTAAATTGTTCAAATAGAATTTATGGGCAACGTTTTGAGATCATCCAATCAGAGTGCTAGCAATAAATCACATGACCACCTGTGAGCATCTGAAATTTTCAACAAAGATGGCAGCGTCACAACAGTGTAGAGAGGACAAAGTGAGGCTTGTTATGTTAGGCAAAGTGTTTATGTTGAAACCTAAACTTGGCATTTGACCTCATCAAATGCTTAAAAAAAAGTTAGCTAACTAGCGGTGGTTTTGCTAACAAAGTTATTGCAAGCCAGTCGTTGCCAGTTGTCTGTTGCCCTCATTAGTTGCCCTGTGTCTCACCTAGTTGCCCAAAAACATTGCCCCAAAAAAACTGCCCTGTGTATCATTAGCTTTATAGTTAGCCATCGCATTTTAAATAGGGCGGACAAAGAATTAAGATTTAGTATGGATGAAATATCTCATAGCCTACCTAGTGAGAGTCCTGACCCTGGTAAGTGGCACAGAGCTTGTCTATTCTGGGGCAGATGATGATGATGTTTTGACCTATGGTTTTGATGCAGGATACTGGTGCACACATGTTCCCACGGTGATCACATGATTGCATGAAGACTCATGGGTAGCCTATGTGTTATTTTATAAACGAATAGAAAGCATATTTTCTATGTTCTGTTTATGTTTATGTAGCCTATCAGACATTTGTAACTTTTGGAAGAGGAAAAAAATGCTTCAGATAAAATAATTTGGCGTGGACCCCTGGTTGAAGATCACTGCTGTAGTCAATATACTGTAAATAAAACAAGTGAACAAGCATATCAAATGACCTGCCTCAAACAAATGTAAGCACACATGCAAGGATACAAGGATACAAGGAAGTTTATTGTCACATGCATATAGTTACTGGAAGTAAGAAATGCAGTGAAATTATGTCTGGTGTCAGCCTATTTGTGCATTAATGGGGGGGGGGTAAAAAGTGCAGTAGAAGAGGGGTTTAGTAGATTAAGTGGCAAGGGCTGCATAAAAAAGGTGGGGGAGGATTGGGATTGGGTGGGGGGCACCAACAAGGAGCACCCAAGAGCAACAGGGGCAAGGAAAAACTCCCTTACCAAGGAAGAAACCTTGGGCAGATCCACGGCTCAAGGGGCTAACCCAACTGCCAGGGGTCTTGGTGTGTGTGTTGGGGGGATGACAGGGGAGATGGGATAGTGTGCTGTGTATGTGGGGAGAGGGCAGTGTGCAATATGTGTGTTGGAGAAGCTTCCTGATGAAATAATGTGCTGTGTATTGGGGGGGGGGGGGGGGGGCAGGGACTTACTATTGCAAGCAGAGTACTGTATGTAATGTATGTGAGTGATGACAGTGAAGATGTGTGTGTGGGCGGGAGGGGAGTGGAGCAGTGACTGTGTGTGTGTGTGTGTGTAGTGTGTAGGTGGGTAGGTGGGGGCAGTGTGCTGTAAGTATGTAGAGGATGTGTGTTGGAGAAGATCCTGAAGACAATGTGCTGTGTATGTGGGGGGGGGGGGGGGGGCAGTGTGCAGCAAGTATGTAGAGGAGTGCTGTATGTATGTGAAGTGATGACAGTGATGATGTAAGTGTATGTGTTGGGGATGGGGGTGGGGGGGCAGAAAGGCTAGGCAATCAAGGACATGGGTAGATGGAGGAGAAATCAAAAATAATAAATAAAAAGTGTGCAAAAGTTGGAGAAAGTCAGATATGTGTGTGTGTGTGTGTGTGTGTGTGTGTGTGTTTTGACGTGTGATGAAATAAGAAAATAAATAAAAGGTCTGTAGCATAGGGAGAGGGATGTAAAAGTGCTAAAAGTCTTGTAGGTGTGTGTGTGGGGGGGGGGGGTCATGAGTGCTGAGGAGTGAATGAGTGCAAAGTCAGTATAGTGTGAGTTCAGAGTTGGGAAATGTTTGAGAGTGCTGAGGAGTGAATGTGTGCAAAGTCAGTATAGTGTGAGTTCAGAGTTCGGATGGCCTGGGGATAAAAACTTCTCCTGAGTCTCTCAGTTCTGGCTTTGTGACTACATAGGCGTCTTCTTGATTTCAGCGGTAGGAATAATCCATTGTTAGATTGACTTTAAATGCGCATATAATGCACATTTAACAGGTTTGGAATTAGATCATTATTTTGGGGAGACAACCCTTGAAACATCATGACTAATATGGATCACATTTATCAAGTTTAATATGAAAAATAATACTGATGATGTCTTTTAAATAACATGAATTCATCCTTCTTGACTGGTTCCCTCAGTGAATTAGGAGAAACCTAATTTGGCTGTAATGCCTTAGGCACATCAAAGCAGGACACGGATGCGCTCTTCCCTGGCCCTCAGCCTGGCCCCCTGCTGATGTAAGTTACAAAGCTAACTAATACCTTACACGGCTTTTAGGGCCTTTCACATGGTGACCTGCTCATTTAGAGCGCACAACTGTTTTATTCTCTCTTCTGGGTCCATTTGCCTTGTATTGAGATGTATATAATGAGAGTTTGAGCTGGGTTTGTGTTCAATAGTCCTATCAGTATAATAAGATAATAGAAAATTGCCATACAGCTCTAATTACTCTGAGGCTCCATTTAACCTGCTACAGTCATATCCAGTTTAGGCGCCAGATGTGACAGACACGCACACATGCACGCACGCATGCACGCACACACACACACATTAATAACACGCCTTTGGAGTGAAGTGCTACTTCACTTCATACCATCAATCATGGCACTACAGAAAGATTGACTGAAGTGTATGGAGCACTTAACAGCAAATGCAGTTAGCAAACCCGTAACCTGTACAAGCTGAACTACTGTACACAGCTACCCTGCCATTCAGGGCGCGGATAACTGCAACAGAGCGAGGCTGTTTGTCTGACTGCCCTCCACACAACCATGATACAGGGAGCCCTGAGCCGTGCATTCAGAAGAATACTGTTGTCTGGCTTCAAATAGTGTTTTTCTACAGTGTTTGTTGGACCGAATGCCACTGTAAGTGGGCTGGAATAGTCTTTGTCTGAGCGACCATCATACCTCATATCCTGCCATTTTAAACCTCTCCGGTAAATTATGAACCATGGGAAAAAGAAACCTCTGCCTACTAGGCATTTTTTCCCTGTCTTGCCTGCGGGTGAAAAATTGGTTCACAGTGTGTTTGAGAACAAACTCACATACACACATGTATGTGCTTAGGGAATTAAAAGTCAAAATCAATTACGACAGAAAGTGTTAATCCATGCGGTGGAGGTGCGGCTTGGTGTTGGTCTGCATGCAGCCCATCCTGAGTGAGGGAAGAGTGGGATGGATTAGGATGGATTAGCCCTGGCCTCGTGTTTGCCTCCCCGCGCTCCTGTTTGTTTTTACAGATTTCCCATCTCCCATTGTGTGTTTGCTCTACTTTTTAGCGTCGTGTGTTTTCCTTCTCCCTGTTTGCTCGTCCAAATGATCTGTTTGAATGAAGCCACGTTGTGCCGCACCTCTGCTGATGAGGCTCTGCTCCAGTGAGCAGAAATAGAAGCAGGGCCACGCGACGCTCTGCTATCTGCTAACGGCAACGAGAGTGCGTGGCCGAGCTCTCATGGGCACAAAACTAAAAGGGGCTTAGTGGCAATTACAACCACACACTCACACAACCACCCAAGCGCTTGATACTCATCCAAATGAGTTTAATTGCCATTAATACGTTCTAGAAACCAACTACTAAATAAAGACTGCCTCGAGATTCACATTTTAAGAGCAACACCACAAAGATAAGGCTGGTTTTTATTCAGCGCCACTCTGTGTGACAGAATAGGTATTTTATGGGTACTTATCAACACTTCAATTTCTGTCCCCTCAACCTCTCAATCCCCCAACCCCCCACCTCACCCGATCACCCCACCCCACCCCCGCAAACCCCCACCCCACCCCAGCATGGCACAGTGCCTCCCCTGTGTTTGTCTGCTGGCCAGTGCCTCAGGGACACAGATGCTCTTTGGCTTCGATGGTGGCGGTGACCTGGTCACCTTCCAGCCACACGCAGCCCCATCCATTATGCTGACAGTCGGTGTGACAGCCTGTCACCTCGGCTGTGATGGACGTCGCTGGCCCCGAATGCACTACTCGTCTGTCCTTCGTCCACATCAGCCCAGAGACACACTGTCCCCTCTCCACCCACCTCACAGCAACCCTTTCGGATGACGGGTTCTAGCAGTGGTGCTTAAATTGATGCAAAGTTAAGTGTGGGGAAAAGAAATAAGCAAACAAAATGGCCCCCGAATAAACTTACTTTCAGGCTTACTTTCAAAGAAATGTGATACACACATTTTCACAAATAGCAGAATTGCCCTTCATGAAAGAGCCATGCAGCTGATGGCAGTTCCAGAACTCCCTGCAGTGAGAATAACACATAACACAACAGTATGATACACACACACACACACCTACACACAGACACACACACACTGACACACACACACACACACATACACACACACACAAATCATATCCTCCACATGAGCCCTTTCAGGGAAGATGGAAACGATAGCCCCATCCCCAGAGATCACAGCCACCTTCCAGGGGAGGGTGGACCATACTGCACTATGTGTGTCCCCTAAACTTTCAGGTTGCTTGCCAGACTCTGTCAATGCGTTTACATGAGACTTGAAAAAAATGAATTCTTGTGTTAGTCCGACCCACTTACGCCTGAGAACATGTAGCCCTATAGAGAACATGTAGCCCTATAGAGCACATGTAGCCCTATAGAGAACATGTAGCCCTATAGAAAACAGCCCTATAGAGAACATGTAGCCCTATAGAGAACAGCCCTGTAGAGAACAATCCTATAGGGAACATGTAGCTCTATAGACAACATGTAGCCCTATAGAGCACATGTAGCCCTATAGATATAGAGAACATCCCTATAGAGAACATGTAGCCCTATAGAGCACATATAGCCCTAAAGAGAACAGCCCTATAGAGCACATGTAGCCCTATAGAGAACATCCCTATAGAGAACATGTAGCCCTATAGAGCACATATAGCCCTAAAGAGAACAGCCCTATAGAGCACATGTAGCCCTATAGAGAACATGTAGCCCTATAGAGAACAACCCTATAGAGAACATGTAGCCCTATAGACAACATGTAGCCCTATAGAGAACAGCCCTATAGAGAACAACCCTATAGAGAACATGTAGCCCTATAGACAACATGTAGCCCTATAGAGCACATGTAGCCCTATAGAGAACAGCCCTATAGAGAACAACCCTATAGACAACATGTAGCCCTATAGAACACATGTAGCCCTATAGATATAGAGAACAACCCTATAGAGAACATGTAGCCCTATAGACAACATGTAGCCCTATAGAGCACATGTAGCCCTATAGAGAACAACCCTATAGAGAACAACCCTATAGACAACATGTAGCCCTATAGAACACATGTAGCCCTATAGAGCACATGTAGCCCTGTAGAGAAGAGCCTACAGAGAACAGCCCTATAGAAAACATGTAGCCCTATAGATATAGAGCACATGTAGCCCTATAGATAACATGTAGCCCTATAGAGAACATGTAGCCCTATAGAGCACATGTAGCCGTATAGAGAACAGCCCTATAGAGCACATGTAGCCCTATAGAGAACAGCCCTATAGAGCACATGTAGCCCTATAGAGAACATGTAGCCCTATAGATATAGAGCACAGCCCTATAGAGCAGTGATTCCCAACCGGGGGTACGCGTACCCCTAGTGGTACGCGAGCACACTGTAGGGGGTACGTGGAAATTCTAAGGTGATAAGTAGGCCTAATAATCCCGTCAAAAATGATAGTGCATCAGTTTCCCCAGGGAGACAATAGTCTGTGGCACAACCGCGCCAAAATCACACAATCAAAACAGCTGCTTACCTGCAGCCAGAAAAATACTGGTAAGCTATGGATAAATGGCTGAAACGTCCGCTTATTCTTGATTCAGGTCAGAGTTCAGAGGAGCCCACCGAGAAACGCAAGAAAGTAGTACGCAGTACAGTGCAAAATATATATTATATGGATTCATTTCTACTTCTGCGGACCCACCGCAGCCTCAGTGCTTCTTTTGCGGTGAAGTCCTGGCTAATAGTGCGATGAAGCCCATTTACAGCGACGCCAGAGCACCAAACACTCGGGAAGTGTCGATAAAAGTGAAGAATTTTACCGACGAAAGCTGTCAGAATTTAAGTCGGGTCAGACTGTAATGATGAAAGCCACGAGTGTGTCAGTCAAAGCACTCGAGGCATCTTACGCAGTGTCCCTGCTTGTGGCTAAATCAAAAAAGCCTCACTCAATTGTTGAAGAACTCGTTCTCCCTGCAGCGACTGCTTTGGCTGAAATTATGATAGACAAGAAAGCAGCCGACGCACTCAAGAAAGTTCCCCTGTCGAATAACACCGTATCCCGTCGGATCAATGACATATCTGTTAATATTATTGGACAAGTGGTGAACAAAATCAAACTAGCCGGTCAGTTCACTTTGCAGCTGGATGAAATGACCGATGTGAGTGGAGAAGCGCAGCTCCTGTCCTTCGTGCGTTACAAAGATGTGTCGGATCTGTTTTGTTCCTGGTTTAAAGTTTAAATGCCTGTTTAAAGGGGACTTATTCAAAGGGGTTCCAGTTTTTTTTGTGGTAGGCCTAAATGTTACAAGATATATATATATATATAGCAAAGACAAGTTGATTATTTTGATTTCATATTTATTTATTTGTTAATATTACTTATTTATTTTCAAGGCAACATATTATTCATTTTTATGCTTAATTTGAGTTAAAATTAAGAAAATGCCTGAGAATTAAAGAAGATGAAATAAAGTTATTTTCATTCAATAATCAATTATGTTATACTTTTGAATAATCATTAGCACGTATGAGTGAGGGGGTACTCATGGTATGACAAAAAGGCTCAGGGGGTACACAAGACAAAAAAGGTTGGGAACCACTGATATAGAGCACATGTAGCCCTATAGAGAACATGTACCTATAGAGCACATGTAGCCCTATAGAGAACACTGTAGAGAACATGTAGCCCTATAGAGTACATGTAACCCTATATAGAACACTATAGAGAATATGTAGCCCTATAGAGAACATGTAGCCCTATAGAGAACATGTAGCCCTATAGATATAGAGAACAGTCTTGAATTTCCCCATGGGGATCAATAAAGTATCTATCTATCTATCTATCTATCTATCTATCTATCTATCTAAAAGCCCTATAGAGAACATGTAGCCCTATAGAGAACAGCCCTATAGAGAACATGTAGCCCTATAGAGAACAGCCCTATAGAGCACATGTAGCCCTATAGAGCACAGCCCTATAGAGAACAGCCCTATAGAGCACAGTCATATAGAGCACATGTAGCCCTATAGAGCACATGTAGCCCTATAGATATAGAGAACAGCCCTATAGAGCACATGTAGCCCTATAGAGAACAGCCCTATAGAGAACATGTAACCCTATAGAGTACATGTAGCCCTATAGATATAGAGAACAGCCCTATAGAGAACATGTAACCCAATAGAGTACATGTAGCCCTATAGATATAGAGAACAGCCCTATAAAGCACATGTAGCCCTATAGAGCACATATATCCCTATAGAGAACATGTACCTATAGAGCGCATGTAGCCCTTTGGAGAACATGTAGCCCTATAGATACAGAGAACAGCCCTATAGAGCACATTGTAGCCCTATAGAGCACATGTAGCCCTATAGAGCACATGTAGCCCTATAGAGAACAGCCCTATAGAGCACGTAGCCCTATAGAGAACATGTACCTATAGAGCGCATGTAGCCCTATAGAGAACATGTAGCCCTATAGATATAGAGAACAGCCCTATAGAGCACATGTAGCCCTATAAAGCACAGCCCTATACAAAACAGCCCTATAGAGAACATGTAGCCCTATAGATATAGAGAACAGCCCTATAGAGCACATGTAGCCCTATAGAGCACAGCCCTAAAGAGAACAGCCCTATAGAGCACGTAGCCCTATAGAGCATGTAGCCCTAGAGAGCACATGTAGCCCTATAGAGCACAGCAGTGCTGGGCTATTTTCTAATTGGCGCCAGTATGTTTTCAGCCATCTTGGCGCCATCACCAGTTTGTGCGGTTTGACGACTGAATCCCTGAGTTAAATTCAGGACATTTTATTGTATTTTTGCTGAATGCTAAAATAAGCAATTTAGTTGACATCGCATACAGAATAATAATAATAATAATAATAATAATAATAATAATAAGCTTTATTTGTATAGCACCTTTCATACACAGAATGCAGCTCAAAGTGCTTTACATTTGAAGCATGTAACACAATAATAGTCAGTCAGTCATTATCAATCACTTTTCTTCATTGCTGGGGCCGTTTATGATCCACTCAGCAACATATCAAAAATATAGAAAATGACATGTCATAAGACTGGCAGCCTTAACCCTCTTACCCCCCACAAGCACGCCATATGGCAACTGTGGCAAGGAAAAACTCCCATATTCCATGAAGAAACCTTGAGCAGAACCTGACTTAATAGGGGGAGCCCATCTGCTTCTGGCTGGCTGCGCCCTCCAATAGCAGCAGATGTAGAATAATCTGAAAAAGTAGTCTACAGGATAAGATGAGTTAACTAAAAGCTTTCCTGTACAGGTATGTTTTCAGATCTTTTTTAAAAATATTTACTGAACTCGCCTGCTTGATGTACAGAGGCAGGGTGTTCCATAGTTTGGGGGCAAAATGGATAAAAGCAGCTTCTCCACTTTGTTTGTGGAGCACTTTGGGTACGATTAAAAGATTAGAATTGGATGATCTAAGTTTCCTTTGTGGTTGATAAGATATTAAAAGCTCAGAGATATATGAAGGTGCTATGCCATTCAGAGCTTTGTAAGTAATTGACATAACCTTAAAATCAATTCTATAGGAAATAGGGAGCCAGTGCAGTTCAGCCAACACAAGGGTGATGTGTTCTCTCTTCTTAGTCTTAGTTAAAAGTCTAGCCGCAGAGTTCTGTATGAGTGCCAATTTCTTTAGATGTTTTTTGGGAAGACCAGTGAGTGCATTGCAGTAGTCTAACCTGCTAGTGATAAAGGCGTGAATTAGTTTTTCTGCATCTTGTTGAGTTAAAAAGGGCCGCACTTTGGCAATGTTTCTCAAGTGGAAATAGGCTGTCTGAGTAACTTTACTGATATGGGGCTTAAAACTTAACTCTGCATCTAAGATGACACCGAGGCTTGTTACTTTTGGTTTGACCTGGTGCGCCAAGTTCCCCAGATTACTAAGAACAATATCTCGCTTTAGTTTTGGTCCAACCAAAAGTACCTCTGTTTTGTCATCATTTAGTTTCAGAAATGTTTTGCTCATCCACTGATTAATGGAGGTTAGGCATGCAGTGAGGGAGCAAAGGCCATCTGGGTTAGTTGGCTCCACAGAAATATACAATTGGGTATCATCTGCATAGCTGTGGAAGTTTACATTATGCTGACTTATGACGTTCCCCAATGGAAGCATATATAGGGAAAATAGCAGGGGACCAAGGCAGCTCCCCTGGGCCACACCAAAAGGCAAGTCATGTTTTTCAGACACATGATCTCCTAGACTGATATAAAAATCTCTACCAGTAATGTAGGTTTGAAACCAGTTTAGAGCATTATCAGAGAGACCCACCCACTTTGCAATGCGGTGAATTAGGATGCTATGATCAATGGTGTCAAATGCTGCACTCAAATCCAGAAGAATAAGGATTGAGACTTTGTTTGAGTCAGTAGCCAGTCTGAGATCATTGACTATTTTTACTAGATCCGTTTCTGTGCTGTGATTTGATCTAAAACCTGATTGGAATTTTTCAAGGATACTGTTTTTGTTGAGGAAGGTCTTTGCTCAGGAAAGGTAGATTTGATATAGGCCTGTAGTTGCTCAGATTGGTATGGTCAAGATTTTACTTTTTAAGTAAAGGTTTCACAACAGCGGTTTTAAAAGCAGTTGGAAATATACCTGTTTCTAATGAGGTATTTATTGCTTTGAGAATAAAGGGAGCTAAGCTATCATATGCTTTTTTGAGGAATCTAGTAGGGATTGGATCTAAAACACATGTTGAGGAGCCGGTTTGAGTTATAATTTTACCAAGCTCAGATTGAGTAATAGTGCTAAAGGACCTTAATTTTGGGGGGCTGTTTTTGGGTGTACTATCAAACATATTACTTGTATTACCAATAGCCTCCCTTATAGAAATTACTTTGTTTTTGAAGAAGTCTGCAAATTCTTCGCATCTTAGAGAGGATGCCTGACTGAGTGTATCAAAAGGTGTTTGATGCAATAGCCAATCAATGGTAGAGAACAACACCCTAGAGTTTCTGTTTTCAGCAATTACCTTAGAGAAGTGGTTCCTTCTCTCATTCCGAATAGCTCTATTATAATTTGCTATTTTTTCTTTTAGAATGGCACGGTGAACCTGTAACTTAGTTTTTCTCCATGTTCTCTCAGCTTTTCCACATGATCTTTTTAGATCATGGAGATTTTCGTTCATCCAAGGTGTCAGTTTGCTACAGGGCCTTTTTTTAGTCTTTAAGGGTGCCACTCTGTCAAGCAGAGCGCCTAATTCACAATTGAGCGCCTCTACCATTTGATCAATGGAATGATGTAAAATATCTAAATTTATGGAGTCTATAAGAGCTATGAACTGCTGTTCTGCTCTAATGTCCAAGAGTCGCGATTTGATTGCAATTTCGGGATGAATTTTTGGAGTATGTAGTACTATATTAAAAGATACACAATAATGATCAGACATATTTATATCATTTACTGATAAGTCTGTGACTTCTATCCCTCTAGAAATGACTAGATCGAGGGTGTTGCCAAGGTTGTGGGTGGGTTCTGTAACATGCTGCTTTAGCTCTAAACTGTCCAACACATTAAGGAACTTACTGGCTTTAGCATCAGTTGTCTTATTGACATGAATATTAAAGTCGCCATTTACAATTATCCGATCATAGCTAGTGATGATGAGCGACATAACTTCAGAAAACTGGTCGAGAAAGCCAGTCCATAGTTTAGGAGGGCGGTTTAAGGTTAATAGAAGTACAGCTGGGTCAGCCTTCAGAGTGAGGGCAATATACTCAAAGGAAGCGAATTCGCCAAAGTTGACTCTAGTGCAACTATATTTGTTTGAGAGAATGGAGGCAATTCCACCACCTCGTTTGCCTTGTCTAATTGAGTGGAAGAAATTATAATTTGGGGGACAAGTTTCAACAAGAACAGCTTCGCTGTCTGAAGTCAGCCAGGTTTCAACAAGAAACAGAAATAAAATAAAATCATTGATTGCAAAGGTTTTGGTAGTAAGTGCACCTATATTTAGTAAACCCATGTTAGCTGAAAATGCCTCTGGCTTTTGAGGAATATGCTGAGGTATAGAAAGAATATTTGTTAGGTTTCTAGTTTTAAATTTGTCTTTTCTTTTTACTATACGTTGGGTAGAAATCAACGTTCCAATAGAACTATAAGCATAAGTCAGCTTGATCTATGGTAGTAGTATTGTATGTTACCCTGCAGAAAACATTCTCAGACCCATCCACATGTATAATGCCATTCTAATCAATACCTGGGGGGCGTGAATCTGTAATATTTTCTACAGAATGTCAATGCCTCAGTGTGGACGCTATGTTGTCAGAGAGTAGCCTGGCTCCATGTTGGTTTGGGTGGAGACCATCACGCTTCAGCATACTGGGCCTCTCCCAGAACAAGCCCCAGTTGTTGACATAGGGGATGCTTAGGGAAGTGCAGTAGCGTTTGAGCCAGGTGTGGAGATCAAACAGTCTGGACCATCTCTCAGCACTTTTTCTGTAGGTAGGGAGAGGCCCAGAGATGACAAAGCGTTTTTCTGTGCCCATCAGGGTGGTGATGAGAGTTTTGTAGTTTTCCTGCAGTGCTACTGACTGCTTATCTCTGATGTCGTTTGTGCCCACATGTACGATGATGTTGTTGACCTTGGTGTGGCAGGCCAGGATGCTTGGGAGTTTCTGCTGGATGTCAAGGACCTTGGCACCAGGGAAGCAGTAGACCTTGGAGGGACCGCTACATGATGGGGGAATGCAGAGGTCTTTAACCATGGAACTGCCGATGACCAGGGTGGAGGTTCATGAGGTCCGGGGAGGAGGGGATCGGGGGGGCGCCGACTTTGAGGAGGGACCAGGATGGTTGTCTCAGGGCAGGAGGGGCTCCTCATCCTCGGTCAGAATGGCGTAGCGATTTTCCAGTCGTATACAGTAGGTTGGGCTGGGCCTGAGTGCCGTCCGGACCGTCTGCCGTGCTTGTGATGCTTGCTTCTACGCCATGGCTCAGGCTGGTGTGGAGTGGAGCTGGCCAGCAGAGCAGGCTTGGTTCTCAGCAGAGGCCGGGGAGAGGCAACAGGGACAGAAGTTGCATTAGTGCATGGCATGGTTAAAGTATTGGAGGACAGAGTGAAATCAGGGCATCTGGCATTAGTGTGTGTAAGAGAGGTAACGTTACTTACGGAGAGAATGGTGTCGAGGAACTGTTCATCCTTCTCAATCTGATGGAGGGTCGCTATTCTGGCTTCGAGTTCCACTATCTTTTCTTCTATCCTTCTGCTGAGAAGGACGCATGAGTCGCAGCCTGGTGCACAGCTGAGGGGAGGCATCGTGTCGCGGCGAGGGCTCGTCGGTGTCAACTTTCTTTTAAACGTTTGTTTGCTAGTTGGCTAGCAACAGCGATATAGTGCAGTTCCTTGATAACTCGAACACAGGTAGCGGGTTAAGTAATCTGAGAAAATCTCACTTTTATATTGAGTCACTAGTTTTGAGAGACGTTAGAAGGAATTTGATGCTTTCTTCTTCCAGATAGCGTTTCCTTGGCCCGGTATTATATGCAGCCCTTAATGCTGGCTTAACGTTTCACGTTAACGTTTGACAGAAAAGTTTGGCGATCAAGGTTATAGAGTCCGATAATCCAAAGCCTCGAGCAACAACAGTTTATGCAACAGTTTGTTCACGAGATATAATCGGTAGCCAGTAAATCCGTAGAAAGTAGATGGTAACAAGGAGATTTAAGATAGATAAGTTTGGAAGTTTAGGTAGTTACATACGGAGCACGCCGACCGGAACCGGAAAACACTTCCTCTCACTCTCCCTCTCATGTGTCCCCAGAGTGGGGACACATGTTTTTTGTACTTGGATTACTGATTTATGTTGATTGCTGGTCAGAATTCATTGTTCTTTCTGATATTAGAGTAGCTGTCAATGCAAATGTCAGTTCAAACCTGCTCAGCAGCAAATTTGTTCACACTAAAAAAGATTAAATTACACTGTAACATATGCCTTCACAGGAAATATTTCCTAGCTGTGCCATTATGTTATATACACAACATATCCTTGAATTTCCCCTGGGGATCAATAAAGTATCTATCTATCTACATATACACCAGTTTAATAAGCAAGGCATTGCTTTGCTTTTGTGCTAATATATTCTACATTCTCTTCCCAACAACCGTTTGGTCAGTCATCGGGAGATGTTGAGGCAAAGCTAAAGCTATCAAGAAGGCAGTCAAGATGACTGCAGTGACTACCAATTAATCTGTTTAATACGGTAGTTGTCTTTTTTGAAGCCCTTGGCCAAACACTTAAAATGTGCATGTCTATTTTCTGAATTCAGTAAGCCATGGCTTATGGTCGGACAGGGGTGAAGGGGTCACATGTCCTAATATTGTTTTACAGGCCCATAACAAAACATGGCAGCCTCAAATACACTAGGCATAAAGAAAAAGACATATTGTTCAAAAAGTATTTTTTAGGTTTTGCTTTTTCTTCCACTTCACCAGTTTGACTTTTTTTTCCCCTACAAGGAGTCTTTCAAAATAAAGGCCAGACAGATTGTTACTTATTGACATTTAAAGCGTAAACTCAACGCAGTTGGATGCTGTTCTGGAGATGGAGAATGATACACTCAGAAACAAAACATTGCAAGAGATTTCATGCAGAAAGAAATGGTGTCAAGAGGTACATTTGATCAAAGTGCCTCTGATCTTTAACTGCATGAATGAAACCCTTTGTCTTTCTGTGCTGCCTACCAGTCCATTTTGAAGTAAAAATAATATCACGTCCAATAGATGCTGTGTGTGAGAGGTATGCGAAACCGCAAAAGCAAAAGGAACTGTCAGAATGACAAGAGAGACGGAGAGAGACAGAGAGATGGAGAAAGCGAGAGAATGATACAGGCAGAGAGGCAGGCAGAGAGAGGTGAAAAAAGTATACTGAGAACCTCAACTAACTTCAAGTAACTTCATCATGTAAGATGTTTTGTCATTAACCAAAGGCTTATCAACACAAGCAAGCTACATTATGTACAGGTGTGGGGCTTGACAGGTGTCCGCATCTAACAAAAAGGTCAGGTAGGGGTCAGAATGTTGACAATCCTCCTGACTCTGTACTGCTAACATGACAGCCCCCCTACCCCCCCCCCCCCCCCCCCCCCCGCCCCACTTTCTTCTCCACCACCTCCACCTGCCTACTATAGTGTCAGGGAAGGGCAGGATTTATGATTTGTGTATTTAGCATGTGCAGAAATGTATTTAGTGTGTATTTTCATCGGCGGATTATGAACTTTCGTAGCCTAGAAATCTAGACGCGCCCCTAGCGGCAGCAAATTACAAATTACTGCTGCCAGGGCTAGTCTAGCAACTCTCCGTTGGCCAATGAAATCGTGTACAGAGTCGTTAGGTGGGCTTAACATAATGATTGATGGCAGAGTTGCAATGGTTTGGCTTGAATTCCCTGCTACTTGAAAACAAATAAGATGGATGTTGCTGTTGGCGAACAGTGTGACACGAGTTAAGCTTTTATTAAGTTGGCAAACGTTTGAACTAGCCAACTAGCTCCGCTGGTGGAAAACGCATGGGACTCATAGCGCTGCCGCTGTCCTATTGCATGCAGAGGGAATTTGAAAGACAACTGATTATCCCGCCCCTCGGACTGAGCACTGCGAATGGTGAACTCGTGCCCAGACCCTATATTTTAATGTGGGTCTGGCTCGTCAGGCTAGAACTTTCGGGCCCCTGGGCCCAGATGTATTAAGGGCCCCCCATTAATTGTCGTATATATGTGGCGGTGGCGGGGGGGGGGGGGGGGTAATTTGTTTGATGTTATTTCCTGTATTCTGGTGCATTTTGGGGATGGCCAATACTAAATTCAATCAGATTCATAGCCTACATCCTGATTTGTTGATACTGAGGCAATGATTCCATGCAAAGGCTTGGGCTTCAGGGCCCCCTGACCCCTTGGGCCCCTGGGCCCGGTAGGCCCGTGCAGTAATCCATCCCTGTGTATTTTGTGTATTTAGATACAGAAATACAAAATTGTACTTGCCCATTTCTATTTGGTCTTTTATTTGTCTCACAAGAAATAAACCAGCTCTTCTTAAGATCTCTTTTGGTGAGATAAGAATAGATTGAGTAGAGTTGAGATCTTAAGTTGAACTTAAATTGGATTTGGGCTGAGGCTCAGCTGCAAAATAGCCCTCCCAAATATGTTTGTATTTTTAAAATATTAAAAAAGCAGTGTATTTTGATGTGATTATTTTTGTATTTTAGTTGATACATTTGACACCTTTTCAAAATACTATTCCCATTGCGCATTAAAAAATATTGTCAGTGAATTTTAGGTTAACAGTACCTATACAGGCCTACTGTACCGAAAATGAACTGAACCGTGACTTCAAAACTGAGGTACACACCAAACTGTGATTTTTGTGTAACATTACATACACCCCTACTGTGAAGTCATCTCACATGCATCATTAAATAACAGATACCGGTATATGGTACATTTTTGTTTCATCATGACATCTCACACACAGTTCCCCTCCCTCACACCACCACCCTCCCCCATACTCACATCACAGGTGTAGTGCACTTCATCAACATCGTATTTCTCCTTGAAGTGCTCAGGCGGATAGATTCTGTCAGCAGACATCAGAGAGACGCTTTTTAATGAGAGATGCTTTTTAGTGTTCTGGAGGGAGTGTTGACTAAAGTTTTCTTAATCTGCATTAAACTGGATTTGTTGTACACGAGTGAGCTCACACTCTTGGGCCCTCAGAGCGCTGGGAGAATCAGAAAAGCTGTGCTACCGTGGAGAGTTTTATTTCTTTAAGAGGAACATTACACTCACGCTCTTACATCATATGTTGATTAGAAGGCTCCTTTGATTTCGTATGGTCTTAAACAACTATAATTAATCCTAATCACTTTAATAATCACCTTAATAACAATGTCAATAACCAGGTATTAAAAACAAGATAGAGAGCACAAGCTCCTCTACTTAAGCATAGCGACATGCAGGCAGGGGTGTGACTCAGCAACCGAATCCTCCATGTTTGTCAAGATGAGAGAAAATGATATAATCGCATGAATGGAATTAGGCATTTCATAACGGGAGATTATTGGCTGGGTCAGGCTTTCTAACAAAAAGAGAGCAATCTTTATCATTGATACCTTTGAATGTAATAAAATGAAAAGCTGAGATCAAAGAGCCTGACAGCGATTAAATGCTGATTATCTATTGATGATACAAAGCCCTTTTACATCTCCTACGGTACTCTCAGCACCAGGTCATTGAGAGAGAAACTTCACAGAGGATTGTCTGCACACATTTCATGACCAGGCAAGGCTTCTTCAGGACCATTTCACAGCTAATGATAGCTCAGGAGAAGTAAAACTACCTGACTGGGAAATGACGGTGCCATCAAGCAATCAAATAATGACTTCTTCTGCAAATGATCTGAAAGCTACTCTGAAGAAAGTACCCCTGAAATAAATGCATGTAAATACAGCAATAATCTAGCCATTACGAGGTGCTCAGAGCTAACATTTCTCAACATGAGCTCCATTATTATCAATATTTTCTCAGAGTTCAAGACAAGTGTATGAATTCTCTGAGGGTGTATATCATTTAAAAGAATCACATCCACAGAAAGAGCAAGAGCAGAATAAAAGCTTTTACATCAGACGCCCAGCTGTGTCAAAAGAATGATAATGAGGGTGAAAAAAGTCCCGGTTCCCTCAGCGGAAGCGAGGAGTACAAGAGGGGACACTCTCCCTTCCAGGTGGCATAGCTTGGGGATGCAGGCTAGGGATCTCCCCGAGCCCACATGGATGGCTCCATAGCAGTGAGCCTCGGTCACCCCAAAAGCCCAGTGGAAGAAGGCCTCTGCTGACCAGAGGAGCGGAAGACACAGGCAGTCAGGACTTCACACGGCTCCAGCTCTGAGAGTGGGTCTCCATGAGAAAGTCAGTGGTCAGACGTCACTGAGCCCTCAGCAAGCTCCCCGAAGCTGCATGCCTCCCTGAAGCTGCCGCATTATACTGTACGCCCTGCAGTGACACCCTGCAGTGCCCTAAGAATCAGTCCCCAGAAATACAATTATCATTACACTACATCCTGACATTCTACCAACTCATCCTGATCAACTTTGATTAAAGAACTTGGACTTACTCCATTGCTGCAGCCCACAAGCCCTCATGATTTTGCCTCCCTGGGGGAGTCCTTGCTAAACTGGAGGGGGGGGGGGGGGGGCTCTGATATTGTAGGATTGCAGGGAAGAGCAGTAAGTATTCTCAGGAGTGATGGAAGTGTGACCTCATTCCTTATCTGAGATTACAATGGATAGCTCCCTCTCCCTTCTCTCTCTCTGTTATGCACACACACACACCACGTGTGAATTCATCTCCATCAGTTAATGTTTCATGAGAGATTACACAGCCAGACAGACAATCTGTCTTTGAGGAGTGTGTGTGTGTGTGTGTGTGTGTGTGTGTGTGTCTGTGAGATGTGGTCTGATGTGTTATGGATGAATCCCTGGCCTGTGTATAGCAGAGAGGTAACGTGCTTTGACTCCCACTCAAGTGAAAATGAGCAGAGGTGTGACACCAGAGCATCTCAGGATGGACAGAATTGGGTGAAATATGCACAGCCCTGTGAGTGATTGGAAGATACTGTATGTGACTTACCTCTTTACTGCCACTCATTCTTAACAGTGTGACTGTTCCTGTCTAGCTTGTTCAACCAAATAAGTAAAAAAATAAATGTCTAATTGCTTCGGTAGTTTTCCATACCAAGGTTGGGGATGAGTCCATCAGGCTTACTGACAGCTGTAGTCCAACCCATGTTAACTGCGCTTACTAGTCAGGTGCATTCTGGTGTAGACAGTAGGGTCACAGATCACATAAAAATGTAAGAGTGCCAAACTCATCTTTTATGGTTATGGTTATGGATTTAGCAGACGCCTTTGTCCAAAGCGACACATAAATACAAAGCAACATAATAATATTTAAAATTGAACAGGGAACAGATTAGAATGTAGGTCAAATATAATAAGGAGAATAGTTATAATCCACAATAATATCAATTCAATCAATAGCCTAATAAAAAGCAATAGAAAAAGGGGAAAGGCAATAATAAAACAATAATGTCCATTCAATCAATGATATAAAAACAATGACATGCTAAGACTACATTAAGGAGAATATCAATAATAAACAATAATGTCAAATTAATTAACAGCCCAATTAAAATAAAACAACATAATACAAACCATAGCACATAAGCGCTTAAACAACTAAGTATATGTTGAATAGGAATGTCTTCAGACCCCTCTTAAACGACCCAAAACTACCACAGGAACGGAGAGCACTGGGCAATTCATTCCACCAACATGGAACCACTGAAGAAAATAGTCTGGAATTAGACCCAGTTTTCATGACTGGTCGACACAACAGACGCTCACCAGAAGACCGCAGTGGGCGGTTGGGGATGTAAGGCTTATTATTGAATTAAAATAACTAGGAGCAGATCCAGTTAGTGTTTTAAAAACGCTTCCTGCAGATCACAACTTTTCACCTATAGCACATTTGCTGTGCAGTTATAGATAGCAAAAAATAATCCAGATACAGTATTTTAATATGCAATGCTCTAAAACAAAAAAGGGAGAACTTCATTATGTTTGTATGTTCATGTTTATCATTCTTAATAAACTGTTTTGTCCCAAGCACCCTACAATCACATTACATTAACATTACAAGTAACAAAGACAAAATAGAATGTAGACAAAGGAAGGTTCTCCGCGCTTCTGCCGTTTATAGCGACAATCCGGTGCAACCAGGCCAAGGACAGATAATGTGAAGAGAAGGAGGGATGCCGGTGCAGCTCAGATGCCTTCTTCATTTTTAATTTTTTTATTTACTTAAAGGTGCAAACATTGACTAACGTTTCGATGTGTAGTCACATCTTCATCAGAGTCCTTGGAGGGAAACAAAATAGAATTTAACAGAATAATAACCATACTTGTGATACTGCAAAGATCCCAAAACTATGGCTAGAGCAAAGAGCATTAGACAAGTCATTCCACCAACATGGAATCCCAGAGGAGAAGAGGTTTGATTGCGACCTCTTAGTGTTGATGCGCTCATTGGAGGACTGCAGTGGGCAAGAGGAGTTATGTAAAGCCGGATCATGGAATGCAGATAGCCAGGTGCAGATCCAGGCTAAACTGAGCCAGGTGCAGATCCAGGCTAAACTGAGCCAGGTGCAGATCCAGGCTAAACTGAGCCAGGTGCAGATCCAGGCTAAACTGAGGAACTTGAATTCAATTCTGGCTGCTTTAGGAAGCCGATGAAGAGTATAGCTAACTCTGTTACATTACATCACCACAGTCACTGTAATGGTCTGAGCACCTCTGTACTGTAGGTTCACTCGATTAGTTGAGGTAAATGGGAGTGTCACACCTCTGCCTCTATGCTTGCACTGTCCCCTCCAGACTCTTCACTTCACCCAAACCATTGGATAGATTCCCAGGGATCACACAGAAGGTTCTCATTCAAATGCTAATAAACTCATATGTGGATATGTATATGAACTCTTTGGTTTGGTAAATGAATGATAAAAAATAATCAATTTAGTCGTCAAGTGCTCAAGTGCTTTAGTTTCAAGTGCTCATCATAAACATATACAGAGTCACTGCAAAATAAAACTTTAAGCACAGACCATTCTATCTTGGCTGTTTATAATTCTGTCCTACCACTGGGATGGAGGTACCTCCTTGACACTTTGCTCATAGTTCACAACACTGTTTACAAAGTCAGCTGGAATGTTGTCAGTAAGATGATATAAAACAAGAGTGTTCAGTATGCAGCATCCAGCAACTTCTCTTTTTATCTGATAGGATGCAGTCACACTGTTGTAAAAATAAATTACATTTTTCTTTTTATTGGTTCGTAAGTCTTCTGAACATAACATAATTATACCAGTAAGGCAGCAAGACACATCCCTAAAAAACAATTCTCTCAGCCACTATTACATTATTTGTACATGGATAAACCAAAGAAAAAATCCTGTCTACATCTAATCTATTGTTATATTATTTTGTCCTATAATCTGATTGAGACGTAGCACATTATGTTCTGCTAACTGCAGCAAATATAGATTTATTGATTTGATTCTCACCTTCATAAAACATCAGGCGCCTTTCCACAAAACTTAATTCGCTCCCCTGTGTCAGACTGTGACCAGATTTCTGAGTCATTGGGCCTTCAGCAAAATGTTTCTTATCGACCTGCAACACTGATAACAACCTGCAACACTGATAACATCTCGACACAAAATGCCATGAGAGTTGATTTAGTAAAGACAGCCAGTGTATTTAATTTGTTTTAGACCTTCCTGTGCTGTGCTTATCCTGGAGATATAAAAGGATGTACTAAGGGTTGGGATTTTTTCTCTCTGGTGCTGCTTTATATCTATTTAATTAAAATGGCGAGGGAATCTCAGAGATGGTTCAGTGTAAACAGGAAACTTACTTACTTAAAGGAACTTACTCAGGCAGAACAAAATGGTTTTAAAAGCTATAAGCAATTCTCTCACTATACTCACTTCTAATGTTTGCATTTCTGTTCGTCAGGGAATGGTGGCTGGGTTTTTACCATAACATTCCTATTTGCCAAAGCCAAAAATCCAGCATCCTCCTGATCTTCAAGACCCGTACCATTCACTTTTCCCATCTCTCTGCCCAACACCCATGTAAGCCAGGATTTTAGACAGTAATTATTTATGGGACTGAAAAAAACTTTAGTCAGTCTTCAGATGAGATCATATAAATGCAGAAAGTGCACTTACTGCATACAAGTTCCTTTCAGGAAGCATTATGGATAGCTGAGGGAGGTCAGAAAGCATCACAACAGGATGGGGACAGTGATATGTCATGTAGTGCTTAGATGGCATGGATAATTTAAACAGGACTGATACATGCCTAACCCAAAAGGTTTTTTAAAAATATCGATCAGACTTTGAATCCCCCAATAGAGCACAGTTTGGCCACTTCCTCCATGTTACACGGCTGCATTTAAACCATGGGGCAGTCGTAATAAAGAAAGGTTCTTGTATGCAACCGCCCACATGTGGATGGTCTTCCTGGAGTGCATTAGCCGCAGTGGTTGAAGAGTCTGCACTCAGCCCAGGCAAGGAAATGGACTGTGTGCTCTGTCTGACCCAGGAGTGCTTTTAACATCGCTTCATGTGGCCGCTGCACAGATCTTGGCCACCCTTTCATCAGCGAGGAGAGCCTCTGAAAAGCCTCCGATGCCACCTGGGAATCATATGAATGCCAAACTCAGCAGGTCATCGCTGGGCTAGGCAGAGCCGAGACACGCTAGGCCTCTACTGAAAAAAATGACATGCAAGAATTACTTAATTTTATTTAGGTAACCATTTGCACTCAATTTAATTTAGCTACATCCAGCCATTTAGATTTAGTTGAATTTGCTTAATAGTTTCTTGCAAATAAAGCTAAACTAAATTGAGTTGAATTTGCTTAATATTTTCTTGCAAATAAAGCTAAACTAAATTGAGTAGTTACAACTAAATCAAGCCAAGCAAACTCCAATCAAATATTTTGAGTAAAATGTAATATTATTTTCTTGGTAAAAATTAATTTAATTAATTAATTAAAACTTAATTAAAACTCAAATGGTATGATTATAACTTTGCCTTTATTAATGCAAATTCCAACAAGGAAAACACAATTCCGCATGAGAAACAGATGAACATAGAAGCGATATGCATGTATGAACATTGGTTGCTCACTGGTCTTGTGTGCTTAAAATATCAAGATTGATAAAAATATTAAAATATAATAATAATCCTGCTCTCAATCAAAACTGCAATGAGGACAATGTATTTATAAATTAGGGAGCAACAGCAGTAAAGAATGAGAGAGAGAGGTAGAGTGTGATAGAGAGAAAGAGAGAATGAGCCCAAAAACACAGATACTCTGGCTTGAATTTAAATGTCACTTGGTTCTTAAGGTAGAGAAACTTGGGTGAGCCAAACACCATACAGCAAGATATTGTGTGTGTGTGTGTGTGTGTGTGTAAAAGTGTGCCGAGAGAGAGAGGACGAACGATAAAGACAGACAGAGAGAGAAAGAGAGAGAGCAGGGAAGAGAAAGAAGAGGCCCATCTAATGACTTGGTTCTTAAGATTGAGAACCTTGGGTAGGAGCTTCGCCATCACCATCCATCTGAATGACAACTTTTTGCATGAATTTGTAATAGTATTGAAGAGTTCAACATAGCTTCACCAAAGTCCTTTTAGGCAAGTCCCTGCACTCGACAGCCATAATGCTATGCTTTTTTGGCACTCATCGGGCATCCTATTTGGCAGAAATGCGCGTGCGCAAGGCTTCACGACACCAACCTTACTCCAGCACCGAGTTCACAACACATGATTGGCACAATGTCTGCACAACACACCATATGATTGGCTCAATGTATTCACATGTCAACGTTTTGCCGAGGAAGGGGTGGGATATGTGTATACAACGGTGTTACAAACTAACCCCATGAATTTCTATGGAGGATTTTTTGAGTGCTGTGTCTCCTCATTAGAAAGTCTCTGGCTTCACTGCACAGCCTTGTGCAACAGACCAAGGTTCCTCCAAAATGATGCCTCCATCCACAACGATGCCGATGTCCTCATGTTCCAAGGGGTGGTTTTCTCTTGACACCTCCTTGCCATGGATATCCTGTACAAAATTTAAAAATCTGCTTTAGGTTGACGCTTGAGAAAAGGTACGAGCTGGGAGCTGGCTTAAAGGTTTTTGGCTTAAAAATTAGCATACAAATAAATGTGACCATTGATGAGTTAACACCCTTTAGTGTTACTTACCATGTACATGTATGAGAGAATCATCATCTTCACCAAAATAAAGGCACAGTGTCTTGATGGCTGCCTCCCTCCTCAGATGTACAGTCTCTGTCTGTTCAGATACAGGGATATTAATTATTTTGTGAAAATACAATCAATACTCTAAATAATAATAACCTCTATTTATAAAGCACTTTTAATACAGAAGATTCAGTTCAGAGTGCTTTGCAACAGATAACAGGCATTTGGCAAGCATTTCTTTCCCCTGTATTGGTTGAAACACACCCCATAATCACGTCCCAACGAAGCAGCGTCAGACTTAAATTCTGACAGGAATTGAGTATGACGACATCAGGCTAATAAGTGAGTGTACCAGTTGGGGAAGGAACAATGTGAGCAACGGGAAAATGAGTGACGACTCATGTAGTCATATCAACCCTGAGGAGTCCAGTTATAGTTAGACACCAAATTATAATGCCTCTATCTGTCGCTATGTTGTAATAAGGAACATAAGAGCAGTGTGTGAGTAGGGTGACTATAAGTGATGGCAGTTGCAAATAGCAGAAACAGATCCAATGTGATCATTGTATGTAATATGTAAGAGAAGTAAACAATAATAGTAATACAAACTTACACCTTGCAAAATCCTCAAATGTTTGGTCATTTTATGTCCTTTAAACCTTCTTCTGGAACTTATGACCTTCTTCTTCTGGAAAACGGCGGTCACTGGACATCCAAGGTTACGCATCTTTGACCTGTAGCTTGCCTGAATACCCAAGCATCACAGGCATTTCCTGATCCAGTCATCAAGCAAGGGCATTTCTCAATATCTGTAACTAAAGAGGATAGAAACACATTTATAATATAAATATAAAGTATACATTTATGAAATGTACTTATTTAATACATACACAAATGGTACTAGTTAATCAAACGATTTTGACACTTAATTTAATTAACATTTGACACATTATCTTACAATCTACCAACAATAGCTACACAGCCCTGCTTGTTGGTCTGACTGTCCCCTTGGAGGGAAAACATTTCAAATTTCAACACCATGGAACAAATAAAATGTTCAACCAACACCTGCTTAACAGGTGCGTAGCATCAGCCTGTCCAGATCTTGCACTGCTTTGAGTTTGAGAAATGCCACCACCACCACACATATTCAGCACTGACAATGACATTATTGAGAAAATAGTGGTACTCCATTACTGACAGAATAAATCAACACGTTTCTAAACCTAGTGTAAATGGGCTTTTTTCAGTCCTTTTGTTTATTTTTTTCTTCTTTTTTTCTTTGTCCCACCAGAGTGTGGCAAAGAGCTTGAGCTGTTCATCAGATAAAGTCAGCTAATCAACTCCTGTTTAAACTCCCGCACGTTATCTCAAACTACTTAATCCCACGCATCTCAAGGGAACATGGAGCTCCCTCTGATCAGAGGGAATAGGATATGAGGAGACATCACGCAGATCTGCAGCAGGGGAGAAGGATGAGTGGGTGGTGGTGGTGGCATCTGTGGCTGGTGTGGTGCACTGACGGGAGGCTTCCTTCCTCCTGGTGTGCCGGCGTCACTACAGGACGCCATCCAGGAGTCCTCAAGGGTGGCAAAGAGACTCTGCCACTTCTCACAGAGGGCCCACGCTGGCTTTGAAACGTCCTTGCAACTCGCTTTGATAACAACATGCAAGGCAGGCAGAAGAAGCATTCTACTGCCCCAGGATTTTAAAGAGGATCCTTCAGTTTCCCCTTTTTACCACATTTTACTTCTTCAGTGTCCGCAAGGGTTGATTATTTTCACTTTGATTTGTTTTTTATATTATTCAGCCTACGATTGCAAGTAGCGATAAAATGTACTTCTGCATATGTATTATTTATTACCGTAGGTATTCAAATTTGCAAGTGTATGATACGAATCTTGCTTGCAGTTTAACAGTTCAACAAGCGCAATGGCTAAAAAAAAATGTATCTATAAATTCCTCCATGTATTAAGGGGCACACTAAAGCACAGTGATGCTAAAGTACATTGTTCAGTAATTGTCTTTTCTGGCTTCAAGCTGTATTTGAACTGTATTTGAGCAAAAGATCAATTGGTTTCATACAGCCACAGAAGTTCTGTATCAGTGCTTTGTGACGAAAAAGACTGATGATGTCTACACAGGACCAAACACTTCAAGATAGTGAGAAACAAATAAGCTGTGACGTTAAGGACTAGCTAAAAGTAAGATTTATATTATTTGCATCCATATCACTCCTGGGTATAATCCAAAAATGTGGCGTAGAAATTTATCTCAATAGCAAAGTAACCGCGACAACTGTGTTAATTTTTGTGCACCTTAATTTTTAACACCTTAAATTTGACAGCCCTAAAACAACAACAAAACAACTTTTTGTTTTCATCACATTTGCTTGCGGACCCCTAGGGATATCTGGCGGAGTTCGACCACAATTTAACACTGTTCTAGGGAGCATATTTCATAACAGCTTACCTGCCTGCCTTCTTCTACTAGCGACTCGAGGAGTTGCTTGCGTAAACTAGCCTACTGCCAGAGACAGAGTGGACATGAAACGGATTTGCCCATGTGGCCTAGTAGGTTACTAAATAGCAGAGTATATAGATTTGCCCATGTGGCCTAGTAGGTTACTAAATAGCAGAGTATACAGATTTGCCCATGTGGCCTAGTAGGTTACTAAATAGCAGAGTATACAGATTTGCCCATGTGGCCTAGGTTACTTTTGTCATTTCAAAAGGTTTCCCAGGTTAGCTGCATAGCTGCTAGCTGGTATAGAAAAGAAACCGAGTGGTAGCAGGTCAATTCAGTTGAGATAAATGTTACAGTTTATTTTTCAACATTAGCTTAATGGTTTTGGAAACGGACTGTCTGTAGTGATATTACCCTGCTTTTCACCGTCTCTTAAAACAACAACAATACGATGCGTATCTTGCAGGCAGGCAAAATTGAAAGATCAAGAGTATATATACTTAAAGACTGGTTTTCTTATTCAAAATTGACCGAAAATGGAAATCTATTTAAAGGGTAAATCTGGTGTAAAAGTGATTTTGGATATGCTTAGCATGATAACAAGTTCGAACGTTCATTGGGGAGCAAAAAAACGCTAATCCGATGCATTCTAAACCAGCCTGTTTTACACACTCAGCACACAGTGAACACACAGTGAGGTGAAGCACACACTAATCCCGGCGCAGTGAGCTGCCTCAGGGCTCGAATGATCTTTTTGTCTTTAAGGGGGTCTCTCTATCTCATAAAAAGTTGGCACACCCCGCGCATAGCCTAACAAGGCAATACAATGAAATAGCCTAGGCGCAAGTGGCGCTTTTGCGCAGTACAGTATATGCGCACGGTAGGCCTAGGCTTTACCTTGACACATGCACACAACAGACATAGATTTGTTATAGAAATTGATTACTTTTAATTAATTTCAACATATTATTGATTACAATAGTCCATATCTCATTTCAACTTCATAATACAAAGAAATAGACTAAACGATTTAGTCTGTGCCATTCTCAATTTCACAACGTAGCTCATTTAAACCAGACCACCGTCTCAGGCTATCATCAGTGTCAAACACAATAATGCATGTAGTGTAACTTATACACAGGGGAAAAAGCACTAACTGGCAGAAATGAATAAAGCCAGCCAAACTATGTTCTAGTAGGCGAATGTGTTGAACCGTGGAAAATTAATAGACGATATTGTCGGGTAGCCATTGAATATTCCGACATCAGAGATTGCTAACAGGTGTTTCAAAAAAGCTGGGAACTTTCCGGAGCTCTGAATGGCAGAGGATAGCTAGATCATCAGACAACACAATCATTGTAGGCTGCATTATGGTCCATAATTTATGGCTTTGTCAATCAACATAGAATAGGTGAAGTTCAACAGCAAACAGGACTTTTCAGCACGTATCAAACCACGTAGGCTAGCCCAATGAACGCCTATGCAAATAGACAAAACACTCACATCAAAGCAGGGTGACTTCTTCAGATTTGCGAGTGCTGTCAAATCGATACGGTTTGCTCATATAGTCTAGTGGTGTGGTGGTGAAGTGTCATGCTGCGTTCAAGAGCGTAGTGTAGGTCTACGTCCCGTAGTAGCCTATATTTTAATTTAACGTCTTTAATGGTAAGAGATCGCACAGGGTTGGATAATGAGCGGTTGTTTAAGATTAAATTACAATGCCAGACACCTTCAGATATGAGAGACCCCCTCAGGTTTTTGACTTTGTTGCTTTCATGGGAGCCAGTCCTCACTCTATGGGAGCTCGGCTCCCTCTGGCTCCCACGTAATTCGAGCCCTGAGCTGCCTGCAACAACAGCGGCGCTCTGGGAGCAGTGAGGGGTTAGGTGCCTTGCTCAAGGGCACTTCAGCAGCTACTGGTCGGGGTTCAAACTGGCAACCCTCTGGTTACAAGTCCGAAGCGCTAACCAGTGGGCCACGGCTTTAAAACATTATTTCATAATGCATGAAAGGCTTAATGAAATCAAGGTCACCTAATGGGGATGCACAACATTTCGATTTTGTTTCTCTATGGACGTGGAACAAATTTGATAACAGAATTAGTAAGGACACGAAAACGGGACTACTGTAGGCGTAGCCTTATACCAGAGGTTCTCAACCTTTTTTGGGGCTAAGGACAAATGAAAATGCCAAGGCACACCAACCTATGATTACTGATTATGAATGCCACACACATTATTATAAGCCAGGGGTGTTCATTCTCATATGTTCATATTTGTTCTATACATACAGAGTGTCCATGAGCTGAGCACAAATGAAAGGCAAGTTATGACATTACTCTTTTGATCTCGTAAGGGAAATTTGGTCTCTGCATTTATCCCAATCTGTGAATTAGTGAAACACACTCAGCACACAGTGAACACACAGTGAGGTGAAGCACACACTAATCCTGGTGCAGAGAGCTGCCTGCAACAACAGCGGCGCTCGGGGAGCAGTGAGGGGTTAGGTGCCTTGCTCAAGGGCACTTCAGCCGTTCAGCCTTGCTCAAGCCGTGCCTACTGGTCGGGATTCAAACCAGCAACCCTCCGGTTACAAGTCCAAAGCGCTAACCAGTAGGCCACGGCTGCCCCAATCATTTGCAGATTGGGAAAATTGATTTTATTCTGTTGCTCAACAAAGGAAAGGGTGATGTCAAAGTTGTAAGATTCTGTGTTTTTTGTTTGCTTGTTTGTTTTGCTAGTGACAAAAGTTGTTCTACTTTTTATCTAGCAACTGCAACCGTGCTTGGGTGGTAAACTAGTGTTTATTGTGTTGTTGTGAGTTTGCCTAGAAGAAGTTGTAAATATCTGACCTTCCTGAAATGTTTTTAAATCAAGAAGCTGTGTCGTTGGTGCATTTAGATACCCCTCATTTCATGAGCCTGTACAAAAACACAATAGGTTCTTCAAAAATCCACAACACTTGAGAACCACCATCTTAGATCATTCCCACATAGCTTCATGGAAAAGCAGGAAGTATCTTTCATTAAGAACACATTATAGATTAAAAATAGCTTTCCAGATAACAAGAAGCAAAGAAAAACTGTCCTTCAAATCATCTTAGTCACCTCACTCATACAAGCCTGACAACTGCTTTGGTCAACAGATTGAGGAGACTAACACACATACTGGTCAGCCTCAACAAACACCAGTGACCTTGTACTCCAGCACTAGTTGCAGGGAGCCATGTTTGACATGGCATTATAACACAAGAAGGCATGGCTGGCTTGGGGAAATGGAGACATAATTTTAAAAAGGCCTCAAGAGCGACTCCATAGAACTGAAAGGGAGGGAAATTATGCCTGTGCCATTATGACATGTTACCAAATCTAATCTGATTTTCAAGGCTTTTCAGCTTCCCGTGCTGCTTCCAGGCCAGAGTATCAGTAAATTTATTTATTATTTGCTCCTTTAAGATATAGACATCACCCTTTACTGGAGTATTCTGTCAAAAATTACTGTTTCATTTTGCATGTCATAGTAGAACTGTGAGTCAGGAAAAAAAGTTTTACCCTTAAAGAGACATCTGCTAAGAAAATGAAATCGGACTGTTTTGTCCTCCTATTCAAGGTTCTCTCATGCCCTCCAAACTCCATTACGCTCCTAATTCCATGGTAGATTATTAACCGAAACATGTGCACCACTGTATGAAATCAGATAGGGAGATTGGGGCGAGGGAAGAGCTGGAGATGTAATCCTCTGATTTGAATATGACGGTGGCCTCTGTGGTGCTTGGCTTGGTTCTGGCATTAGCAGTATAATCTTCATTATGGCTGATGAGGTCAGTGGGCTGGGTGCACAGTGCCAGCTCCTTACAGGGGACTTCTCATCATCCAGCTCTTGTTTTTTCTTTTTTCCATACTATAGAAAGAAAAAAACTGCAGGGACGCACTCTCCAAGTCTGCCTCAGATCTCTATGCTGTCATGTTAGGCAGTCCAAAAAGCTATGCTGAAGAAAGAGAGAGCTAGGGAGCTTCATCTCAAAACTTCTAACAGCTCCACACACCAAGCTCAGATAAGAACCGGGTGCAGCTCTCTCTGCACCCCACCTTTTGCTCACTCTCTCTCTCCTCTCTCTCTCACTCTCAGACACACACACACACACACATACACTAACACACACACACATTCATAGATTGGCTGGAGGGCTAGCTTGACCCCGTGATGCAACCTGAGATCAATATTTAATGTTCATTTCCAAGCCAGCCTCCTGAAATATAGAAAATTGGCCGCCACCAGGCCTTGTGCAGCCTAGCAGATATTGGAGTTAAATATATGGCCGTGGGACAAGTGAAGTCACAGCTCATCTCCCTGCTCCTCCCCAGGAGACACAGATCACACCGTGGCCCTGACACAAACATGAATCCTCCCAAACCAAATAAAGCCGTCCACTCAAGACCGGCTACCCTGCAGCCAGCACCTCGCAAAACAAAGATCTCGACGACAGCAAGCTGTTCTCTTTCTTCTTCTTCCTCCTCCTTTTCTTCTTCCTCCTCCTTTTCTTCCTCCTCCTTTTCTTCTTCTTCTCCTTTTCTTCTTCCTCCTCCTTTTCTTCTTCCTCCTCCTTTTCTTCTTCCTCCTCCTTTTCTTCTTCCTCCTCCTTTTCTTCTTCTTCCTTTTCTTCTTCCTCCTCCTTTTCTTCTTCCTCCTCCTTTTCTTCTTCCTCCTTTTCTTCTTCTTCCTCCTTTTCTTCTTCCTCCTTTTCTTCCTCCTCCTTTTCTTCTTCTTCTCCTTTTCATGGTTTGCCAACGTATATTTACTGCTGACCCCGTAGGGCTCCCATCGATTTTTTTTATGAAGGATTATCACCTATTTGTATGAGAAGAGATTAATGGATGGGTAGTCAAAACCTTGGGTATGATGAGGGCTGCTGTGTATGCAGTTAGACAATTCAACTCAACTCAGTTTCTACATCAAAGGAAAGAATTGTCAGTGGGATACAATACAAACAGCGATTTGGGTTTAGATGACTGCTTCATTTGTCAAAAAGCCAGTTATCAGTGTGTAAAGTTTAATAATAGACTCATCTGATTAATTTCTCTTTCCATCTGTCATCTGACATGAAACAACTCAAATGCTGCCAGTCACTCTTAATATAGAAATATAAATAGAGTGAATTTACACAGACATATAGGCATTGGTACTTTAATACTTTTTGTTCAGACTCTATGTACCAGTGAGCTCACATAAATACTCCAGCCTGGTCTTTGCGTCCACCCACAACCATAGTGATAATCATTTCCACACATTTTCCATTACATGTTCCATAGCACTGGCACTCCATGTTATGGAACAGTGTGCTTTCCACGGCACACTTACCCCCCCCCCCCCAACGTTCTAAATCAATTTTATGCACCATATTGTTATGTACCATAGTATTATTATACACTATTTGAAAGCTTGGACTTTTGGGAATACATATATGACAACCGTTTTGATGTACAATTTGTATGGTGCTTTACATTGTCAGATTAATCTCACTATGTCTCACTTAAATCCCTCCCCCTCCCCCCCCCTCCACTTTTGGTGCTTCCCTGCTTTCTAGCTGCAGTGCAGCTGCAGTGCAATAAGTAGATGCCACATATTGGGCCTTGACATATTCACAGGAAACAGGAATCCCTAGAAATGGAATACATGTTGTTTTATCCAATATTAGTTGTGCAGATGTATAGTCCATCTTATACACACCCATTGAAGCAACAAAGAAAATACAAAAAATAGACGTTTGTGTAATTATTCCATATTTTGTGTAGTCATTCTGTATCAGAAACCCTGACATACAATCCATATAGTCTACAAGATACCTCAGAGTGTTACCTTTCATTTGTGACCAGGATTATGCTTCTACACCAAGAGATTGCCACACAGTAAACCTTTTATTGTCAGTATGCATTTTGGGAACCCAAAAGTCCTATGGGGCATTTTACAAAACGCATGAACATACCTTGGCAAATAATGGTCCAAAGCACTTTTATTCTATATTGATCTACTTTTGCACACAGCTTCACAAGACCTGGTGCTAGGGCTCAGTGTTTCTAAGTCATCTCAAGTGACCTAGAGGGCTGAAATGTGGTCAGTTTAGAGATGTTGAGAGTTGTTATCCGGCAGAAATATAAAACAGTATTCTAGCCTCTGTACCTCTGTGCCAGTACTTTCCACAGCTATTCAGATTGTTCCCAAAGAAACTGCAAGGTCTCAGCTTTCTAAAGAGACCAAGCATTTGATGGTAGGCCAAACTAGATGGGAACAGTGGCCTCTGAAGTAGGCACAGAGCAATTTTGAGGGGGAAAAGCCTAAAAATGCCCATCCTATTAACATGTAACACACATGACATCTCCATAAATAGTGGAAAGATGCATTTCTTTAAAGATCATACAGACCCCCCATCCCCCCACCCCATTTTGCCTAATAAGAAAAAGACAGAAAGAATAATAGGATCTGAATTATCACACCGTGGTGTCAGGTGTCAGTTGTATGACCTCTGTGTGCAGGATAGTGGAGTCTCAGCTTTTAGAGCAACAACGTGAAATTGTAAAAGTGTTTCAGGGAGGGAGAGAAGGACATTATATCCGTACCCAGAGTGTGTTCTATTGTTCAATGTGTAAAAAGTGTGCCATAAGTTGCAATTTCAGCATATTTTTTCCACATGAGGGTGAGAGGGGGTCGGTTTTTAGCCTGTTTTAGCCTGCCCAGTCCTCTCAACTACTCTTTGTCTTTTTTTTGCCCTGACTTTTTCAGCTCCTGACATTCTCTTTCTCTGTCACATAGCTCTGGCACAGGATATGATGTTACATAGTCATGAGTAGTATAACAGTATAGAGAGCTTAGAATGGTAAGCATGCAGGCTAGCCTGTTTAACGGCATGATAATGTGAGTGCAGGTCAAGTTTGTGATAAAGCTAATTACACAATTACAACATTACAAATCACTACATTAAACCCAGCCAACATTTGTATGTGGGGCATGGGTCCAATATGGGATTGTCCACGGGTTCCAAAGTGGCCACATGTCATTTGCCCACATGGGCTCCATGCAGGATTATACTGGGTTTTATTTGGGTCCCAACTGGGCAACATACACTGGACCCTTCTGGAACCCAAAATTAAATTCTACCTGGGTTCTACATGTCCCTGGCTGACATTGGCCATCTAGATGCTGCAGTGGCTGAGCCCTGTGGACTGGTCAATAGCAGATATTATACAGCTTGTCGGCCTGCTGGGAGGAAGAAGTCCAGAATTAGCTTTGGCCACTCTCTGTATTTCATCACCCCGCCACTGATCCGTATTCATCATAATCAATCCTGCAAATTAACCATCTGACCAGACGGGGTAATTTACAGCTCTAGGTACACCACTGCCACTGCTGAGTCAGGTGGAACTGGAGATTATTACTTAAAGAGTTATAGGTATGGTAGGGTAAAGGGCATTCAGTTTGCCTGGATCAACAATACCACATCTCTGACACAGGGCTGACTGCTTTGTTGATACCCTAATCAAAACATAAATTATATAATGATAT
The DNA here is from genome assembly GCF_018492685.1 of Alosa sapidissima. NCBI lineage: Eukaryota > Metazoa > Chordata > Actinopteri > Clupeiformes > Clupeidae > Alosa > Alosa sapidissima. Next base: position 2,652,335 of record NC_055970.1, read on the forward strand.
AAATGACTATTCACAGATTTGTCAATTACTCCCATAATAAAGAATACTGATAGGTTAGACATATAATAGGGATTTTACATTTGTTGCTACATAGAACATTATGTACTTTAGCAGGACATGTATATATTTGTTTATTATTATTATTATTATTATTATTATTATTATTATTATTATAAGGATGTATAAATACTGATTCAGTAACCCTGCCTCTATACTGTGAGAGCATGTATTCATTAACATGCATGTGCTGGCATTATTAGACTGACTATGCGTTGGTGCAAAACACAGAGCATCCTCTGTTTGCACTTATGAGAGGAGGGAATAGAAAGCCTTGGGCTAGTGCTGTAGTATAGATGCTGGTGCATTTCAAATCATTTGCATTTGCATTTCCGATTCCTCCTTTTCTTTTTCTTCTTTTTCTTCTTCTCTCTCATTCTCTCTCTTTCCCCATTTTAATTATTTGGACCTCTGTCCTAATAATACCATTGTTTCTACATCCACAGCGTTCTAATTTATACATCGGCACAACCTTGGGGCTGTTTTCTTTTCCAAGCTTTTCCCAGCTCTCAAGAGACTATGAGGATAATGGTGATGAGGTCCGATAATCAGACTAGCAGGGTCTCACCCAGCTCTCAAGAAGCTATGAGGATAATGGTGATGAGGTCCGATAATCAGACTAGCAGGGTCTCACCCAGCTCTCAAGAAGCTATGAGGATAATGGTGATGAGGTCCGATAATCAGACTAGCAGGGTCTCACCCAGCTCTCAAGAAGCTATGAGGATAATGGTGATGAGGTCCGATAATCAGACTAGCAGGGTCGCACCCAGCTGTAGAATTCTGGGGTATTCTTACTGTATTCTGATGTGTTCATATGTTACATCTGTGTGTAGTATACAACAGGGAGAGGTCCATATTATTGTACATAACTGTGCCTTAGGCCTGTGTACCAGCAGGAAGTTCATACAGGCCGATGTTTAGGAACATCCGAGGAACATCGGTGATAACATGGGCCGAGGGAGACAGCATGTCTGCCTATTCAGGCTAGTATCTCCATCTGGCCAGGGCCGGGTTTTGTACACTGGTTGGCACCTGCCACGTTGGCATGATTGACGTTTGTATGTTTTAGTATAACAGGCTTTGTCTTAGGTTTTGACACGGAGACGGATCGAGGAAGCGACTCGGGGAGCATCTTATGCCAAGACGCTCAACAGCAGCCCGCTTCTACTAACTACCACACCTGTTAGACTCTGTGCAGTTTTACTGTTTGAGACTTAGCCTGTGCTCGGTTAGTGAGTGTTGTACCATCTACAATAAATTCTTTTAATCACCGATCCTGATCCAGCCGTCAAGCTTTATTGACCATCTTCAGTACAGACATCAGAACTAAAACACAACGCAAAATGATCATGAACATTTGGTTTCCGTGACCCGAACGCAAGAGGAGGGGGAAGACGAGAACATCCATTCGGCGAGGTCAGACTGAGTCTTCGGGTTCAAACAGACGTCGAGGGCAGATTTTGAAACTTCACATCTGTAAGAAGAGTCTACTTTGGGCCCCGGGCTGACGTGACCAACCCCAGCTGGAAGCCTACCAAGAGGGAGGACGCTGTGCGCGTGTGCACCCGCCGCAGTGAAGAAACTCTGACCAGGTGAAAGAAAAGAGTTTTTTTCTCCTCTGTGCGTGAAAAGAACCAAGAGTAAAGTTAAAAAATAAACATAATTTAGGGAGTAAATTAGAATTTTTTGATTTGAAGCTGCACATTAATGAGAGTATTGAAGTTTGTGTCATTAAGTGTTTTGACAAGTAACATACTGTACCTATATCAATGATTGATGAGCTCTAGATGTCATTGGATATAAGAAGTTTTCTGATAAAAAAGTAAACGGTTAAAGTGTACACATATTTTGGGTAATTGGAATAGATTCGTGAACGAATTAAAAGAAGTAATCGATTAACTACGGACAAGCTTGGGGGATTAAAGCTTTTCTTTTTCTGTACTGCCATTACATGCTGAGCTGTGTGGGTTTTGTGATAAAAGCTGTGTGGGTTTTGTGATAAATGCTGTGCGGGTGTCGAAGAGAAAATAGAAGGAGTTACTGTTGCTACAGTCATTATTGTTGCTGAAGTGAACTGTGTGGTTGTTTCTCAAGGTCTTTGTTTAGTTTAATGGCCTAGGACTAAACTTAGCGTTACAGTGATACGGAGAGGAGACGAAATCACCAGAGGGGGGTGTTTTGGTTGTGCAGTAGGTGAAAAGTGGAATAGGGTTTCCAACCTATGTTTTTGTTGACTTGGTCAACTGTGAATTTAACGAGAGATCGTTAAAGGTGCGAGTGAGACATTAATTTTTGTCGTTGTCCAGCCGTTTTGGGGGAGAAAGGAAATAGTCTGAGTTAAGTGGAACTGACACTGGTGAAATTTATTGTTGTGGCTTCATGCTGTGAGTAAAATAATTTACCAAGTGTCAGGTTACGGAGCGAGAGAGATAAGGAGAGAGTGTTTTCTTTTCCCTGGCGGGAGCAGCGAGCGTGTGTGTGTGAGTGTGTGGGGAAAAAAAAGGAGAAGGACAGAGAGAGAGAGAGGTTTTTTTTCTCTGGCCAAAGCAGAATCGCAAAAGTTGGCACTAAAACATCATACACTACTGACAAATTTAAGTAAAAAGTTTTAAATAAAGGACCTCGTCCTTGTACGAACACATAGTCCAATTCGTATGGCTTCGGGTCCCAATAATAATTTGGAACAAGACATTGTGCAAGAGAGTAAGAAATCAGAGATGGTTCGCGGGCACAATAAGCAAAAAGAAGATAAGCAAGCAGCTGACCATGATGAGGAGAAAGTGAAGCCTCAGCAGGAGGAGACATTCGCTGAAATACAAGATTATGTGTCAGATTGGATGGCGAAGAAATTTCAATTGGGCAAATTTGAGGAAAAATTGAGAACAGATTTTGAAATTGATCCAGCATCTATTGTCCAGGGGAACTGGAAGGTTCGTGAGGTGTATTTGAGTTGGAAAAAGCACAACAGACATCGTGAGCCCTATGCCTTTTTGTTAATGAGCCAACTAAGGCGATCCTTTATGGGGGCTATGCGGGCATCCTGCTCGCAGGAGGTGGATGCCGAAAAACACCGTACTACATGTCTGGCAGAAGAATTGAAATCCCAGGCAGGGAAAGCTGGCAAGAGGTTGCAGACGGCCGCAATTGTGGAAGAGTCATTGAGAAGGAAGATACAAGAATTGGAGACAGAAATTCGAGACAAGACTTGGAGAAGTGAGATGGAGAAACGTGACTTGGAGGAACAGTTGGCAGAAGCAGACATGTTGCTAGAACACACTGGAATGAGGCGAAGAGGAGCAGTCCCAGCGCGCCACTCTGAGGGGAGGAGCCAACTCCTCCCACTACCACCGCCCCATCATGGGGGAGGGGGGCGTGGAGGGCAGCACAGCACCCGCCTCTATCCGACACTGCACGGCTTGGACCCAGCAGCGCCACCTGCCATGGTGGAGGCTTCTGGAAGTGCAGTGGACATCTCGGACACTATTGAGCTGGGAGGCAGTTTCATCGCACACTATCCGGCTATTGGAGGTCTGTTTGAGCCAATGAACAGCACCCCACCTGGCGGGTACCAACAGCCAACAGGGAGAGGCCCCTGTTACCAACAATCTACAGCTGATACTCAAGCCAGCATGGGCCTACCAACAGGCCCTGGCCTCTACACTTCATATGTGACCCACTACCAACAACCTGCTCAACCCCAGCAGGGCCATTACCAGCCACTGGCCACTGCTACAGCACCCACTCCAACACCATCCATGCTGTTACCAGCGCCACCTGCAACCAATCCCCAATACCTGCCACCCGAACAAGCCAACCAAGCACCAGCGAATGATGACGCAACTGCTGTTGCTGCTCTCAAGAGACTATGAGGATAATGGTGATGAGGTCCGATAATCAGACTCTGCATAGACCTCTGAAGTCCGTCTACAAAAAATGTACCATCTTTGAGATCCGGTATCTGTCGATTTTTCCTATGGGAAAATAACATGGGGATTTACTTTACAGTAATACACAGGATTAGATGTTATAATCCCTTGTGCCAAAATCCAAGGTAAAAATACATTCAGAAGCCCCTACCCAAATTAACTTAACTTAGATTAACAGTGAAACCAGCATCCTGGAGACACTCCCCTCCATGCTGCCACCATATTACCACACTGAAATATCCAAGACCCAAAATACTCTTAACCAGCCTAGACATGGTCAAGGCTGGTTAGGTTGGTACGTCCTGTTGATGCGGACTGAACCATAACCATAAAATCCCTAGCCAACCACCATCAACCTAGGCACAGTCCGTCATAAACACAAAACAAATGAGCCAGTAAGCTTAGCCAGTTAGCTTAGGCCCCATCACAAACACAAAACAAATGAGCCAGTTAGCTTACCTTAGCTTACGCCCCATGTTGCCACCACATTACCACAATAAAATATCCAAATACTCTTAACCAACCTAGGCATGGTCTAGGTTGGTTAGGTTGGTCCGTCCCGTTGATGTGGACTGAACCATAACCCTAAAAACCCTAACCAACCACCATCGACCTAAGCACGGTCCGTCACAAACACAAAACAAATGAGCCAGTAAGCTTACCTTAGCTTGCGCCCCAGGAAGGGTAACTTTTGAATCATCGCACCTATTAAACTCTCGCGGGGAAGAAAAAAAAAGTCTGAAATGCAGACGTTTTCCTGAGCACAATTTTGTCCTCTGTCTTCGAGTGGCTACTGTGATCTCCAGTATGTTGCTAACCCAGAGCTAACTTGCTAACTAAGTTAATGGCAAGTTGAACTGCAAGTTAGCTCTGTGGTAGCAAAAATCTAAGTGTGCCACCTTTACGTACCGGAGATCACAGAATCCACTCGAAGTCGGAGGACAAAAGTGTGTAGAGCAAAACGTTTGCATTTCCAATTTCATTGTCCCCGCGAGAGTTTAACAGGTGTGATGATTCCAAATCCCCATGTTATTTTCCATAGGAAAAATCTCAAGATACCGGATCTCCTTATGTGGGCAAAAATGGAAGCTTTTTTGTAGGCGAACTTCAGAGGTCTATTGCATGCTCTCCTTGTGCACATCTTTGACACAAATCAGCTGGAATTGATTGCACAGATGCTACTGTCAACAACCCATTCGAGGTGCTTCTACCCTGCCCCCACCCACCTACGTGATTCGGTGACCCTTCTTTGACAGAGAGCGGTGACCTTGGCCAGATTGAACAGTGGGATACAGTCAACACTTCCCGAGAGAATGCTCCCTGGGGCATACTTGACCCAAGCCGTCGGGGATGGTGTCGGGTTTCAGACAAGGATTAAGCACAATAGACCTGCTTTCAGCATGCTGTGTCATGAGTGGGGACTTTCCTATGAGGTGTATGGACACAGTTCAGGAAACAGGGTTCTAAAGTCCAACCCCTTTCCCAAAATGCTGCTGTTGACACTTGTGAAACATAGTATTATATAATGATTATTAATTAATTAATCATCTAACCTCAGTCATGCCACAATTATTTTGCCAGCGCAGCCATTTATAGAAGACCTTTGCACATCACTGCTAGCTAGTTTGGCCTGTCAAAGCTACATAACTGCACTGCTAGCCTAAGTTTGGCCTGTCAAAGCTACATGACTGCACTGGTGTTGATAGGTTTGGCCTGTCAAAGCTACATGACTGCACTGGTGTTGATAAGTGCAACATGTATGCAGAGCAGGCTAAGAGGCTTTGCCCTTATTTACAGAGGTCATACCTTGATTACTTAGTTGTCCTGTGATATTAAAGTCTGCCTCCCTCCCTGACGAAAACCATCATTGTGTATGCAGATCTCCCTGCCCCCCTGATGGGGTCAATACTAATCTCCAAATCCTCTTTGCCAGCCACGCACTTCCATATTGTGGGGAAGTGGAGAGGCCACAACTATTTGCATACATCACAATTCAGGTGTATTTTAAATCAGCCGTGAGCTGTTCACCCATCCAATTCTACGTTTAAACTTGCTGTTCGGCCAATTATGTCTTAAGACACTAATTGGTTTTATTCTTGGCATCTCGGTACACACACACACACACACACAGACACACACACACACACACACACACACAAACACTCACAAACACAAACATGCACATACACTCACACACTCACATACTGTACCCCCATCCCTATAGAGAAGGATACTTCCCTTCTGATACATGATCTGCTTTTTTTATGTCAGTATGTATGATCTTCATGTTAATTTGCAGCGATGTCATTTCTAACATATCAGTGTCACACTGCCATATGTTGCATTAAATGATTTCCTAAAGATCTTACATTAGAAAACACAATCACAGATTACACTATTATAAGCACAATTACACTATATAAAGTACACATAAAACATGCATCAAAAGGGAATTATTTACATTCAGAAATCAGAATTTCATGGAAAATGATTTCAAACTTTCCCCTTAAAAAGATAAGATGTAAATTACACTTCATCTTTCACCAATAATGCCACAGAAATAGGATTGGATAATACAATGTCACTGATAAACAAATAAAAAACATGATTTGATTCAAAAGTAAGCTGTTCAAAGACTTTACTGGTAGATATAATAATCACAGGTAGGTTTCAATGAGATTATGCACCTAGGACAGATTACTTTTTGCCTTCATCCCATTCCAATATAACAGACAAGGACAGCTTCCCTTGTGCGGACACCAAATCCTTATCTTCCCAAGTCCCCATTCCTAATTTATTACCACAATCAGCACTTTGACACTCTCAAAATGTGATTTCGCTTTCAGTTGTGAGCAACAAGCGATTGTCTCAAGACAGACACCCTAATCCAAACAGTATACATCAGGGCTGACAGCTGGCTCCTCACCAGACAAAGGGGACTGAAGGACTGTATTGATGAATGATTCATTGGGGATTATGTGTCCTTTGGTCGGAGCTTGGTGTCATCTCTCCTGAACAGTGACATCCATCAAATCTAGTGGTCCTCCACAGCACATGTCTGACCCCCCCCCCCCCACACACACACACAGGCAAGCTTCATTTTATTACCTAACTTTATACCACAGCATGGTTGGATTCTCTAACCTCTCTAAAGGGACTTCAATGTTAACACATCATAATTCAGCTGCGGAACACTTGTACATATTGTAGATACAAATGTGTTATCATTACACAGGAAAAAGAAAGCATAACCAAAAAGGCCTTTTTTCCATTGAAGGTTTTAGGCCGATTCTCCGATGTGATCAGTGAAACATTTAACCAAACTATAATAACTGACATTTGCATCTAAGAATACTTTTGGATTCATGATGCACAAGAACACTTTCATATATCCAAACACACCAGAATGTTCTGGAAAGAACTGTCTGTATTCTGTGTTAAGAGACTAGCCACAGCACTGTGCACGCCTGTGAGACTGTGCATGGCCCAGTTTTAACACCTGCTGGATGTAACAAATGTCTGGCTGTTTGTGCTGTTTGTTTTGCTCCTCTGAACAGCCCTATTACTATGAGAATGAAAGGCCAAGACCGAATCACAAATTGTTATAAATACATCATGAAATTATTACTCTTACTAGTAGTAGTAGTAGTAGTAGTAGCAGTAGTAGTAGTAGTAGTAGTAAAAAGCTTGTGTTCAAAGATTGCATGTCTTTCTCTTCCAAACCACTAGAGGGAGCTGCACTCCAAGTAGGCTTGTGGTGATGAACTGTGTGTGCTGAAATGGCATGACAATAAAGTGCATAAAGTTTACCCACAGATAATGACACCCATCACAGATCATCTACAATAATTAAGCAGCTATTTCAAACGCATCTGCAATTCTGTTGGATTTCTTACTTTAACACCAGAGACATGAATTCAAAACCCAGATCAAATATGTACATGTCCTCTCACTGTGCAGGCTTCACCACATTTTATCTGTGTTTTTGAGCTCGTAAGCTAACCTGTATCTGGGCCATTGAAAAAAAAAAACATGTGACCATAAATTCAGTTTGCATTCTCCAATATTTAGCTGCTATGAGGATGTAGCCTGGGTTAAAGATGCAGTCAACGATTGGAAGTTGTGTTTGTTTGTGTTTATATTTGGATTTATTAGCAGACGCTTTTGTCCAAAAAACCATACATTTTAACCAAGAACCAAGCGAAATACACCAGAGAGGTAGCTCACCTCTCCCTTCTGTATTCAGAGAGGAACTCCATGGAGGGTTTCGTTTTTGTTTGGGGGACAGGCTGCCCCCACTTTGTTTGTTTCCAATGTCCGGAGCCTGGGCTGCCTAGAGAGACCGTTTTTTTTACAGTGTACTCACAGAATGGGCATCTGGATTGTGAGGAGAAGCTGAACGTGACAAAAATTGGGCTTGAAATCTTGTACGATCGGTGACTGCAACTTTAACACTATGTGGCCGACGGACACAAAATACGTCCAACTTCACACCCATTCACCAAAAATCATGAGCAATTTGCATCCGTCGGGCCCTAAGGGTTTGAAGTTACTACAAACACTGGCTTGACCTCTCATCCTCAATATTGCAAACATTATGTTTCATAGCAACTGGAGTTCACATAGGTTTTGCTCTCTGAACTGTGTACACTGAATTGTGAATTGTTTGCCAGTCATTGCCGCTGAACCGCATCATACCTTATTACCATGAAGTTGACCCAGCTTCAACTTTCTGTTTGATGCTCTGGCCGCTCAAAATGCCCAATTCATGACGGCGACAGCTTCGCCTCTTCTCACTGCCAAGAGTGCTCTCATAGAAAATGAATGACTTCCAGTAATTTTGTAGCTCTGGTCACTCCAGGTGTGTACATACAGTAAGTGTTTAATTGTAGGCTATCGTTTTTTCTTCTGTGTGGCCCAGTAGAGATTGTCCCACAACAAATTTATATTTTTCCTTCCCCTGTGGTCTGGTGGCGCTGGAAGGTAGTACACAGTCAAAGGTGGCACACAGTCTGTGAACATTGGGCACAGCATATTCCTTTTTTGCCCAGAGTGTAGGATTGCCTACACCCTGGGCAAAATAGGAATATAGGTTGAAAAAATGGCTATCCTCTCAGAAGAGGGTCCTTCAGCTGCCTTGGCAGCAACATCATTATGACATAACCTGAGGGACACTAGTGTAAATATACATCTTTTTGACATGGACACATGCAGACATAAACAATGTTTTTATTTTGTTTTGTCTACATGTATGGTCTATGTGTATGTTTTTGTGTGTGTGTGTTGTGGGGTGTATATTGTACAAAACTAAGATAAGCTTGAAGGTGTTCAGTTATCTCAGAGGTAAGTGTTAGCACACTTCCCAGGTAGCTGAACCAGGAAACTATCATAATCAGGCTCACATAATCAGAAACTGAGGGCTGGGCAAAGTGAACAATGATCTCTGTTTTTAGTCATTTACAGATCTAACTGCTCTGTGCCGATTTACACTGGGGATATGTACAATTTTGACTTAATCAGCATACTCTTGCTCATGTATGTTGATTATGGTACATAGAAAAAAAAGATGCACACCACACACACATACACACATAGACCCCGAAGCCATTTGAGAATAATGGCTGGCGGATGAAGTTATTGGCTGGCTAGCCAGCTCAGCCAAAACCTAAATGGCTGCTGCAGCCGCCAAAATTTTCATAGCTACAAATGGCTGAAGCTGCCACTTCATGTACAGATGTATATCGATTTACTAGATTTCAATATTCCCAAGCAATGTATGGCTTACACTATATATTTCTACAAAATGCAATACAATGTCATAAAAACCACATTTTTTCTTTCACAAATTATGTATTAATTTTGTTATCTGCTGTGTAAGAATAGATGCACACTTGTCAAACTTCACAGAGTAACGTTATGCATATATTTATGACATGTAATTTGCTATTCAACTTTATAGTTAATATAAGCACACACTATTTTATGTTGGACAACTGCGCATTACACTTCAATGTACACTGAAGCATGTGTCGTAAACTAGCAACGCAGCAATCTCTGGAAACGGTGGAATGTCACTTCAGTGATATCAGAGACGGTTTATAAAGCTTATCGCATTAAATGCTGTAAATCCCTCCGTTCCAGAATATTTGGTTCATATCATCATTCTTTGATGTTTGTGCAACCGGGCACTGAAGATCTAACACAAGTTTGAGTAGGCATATACATAGGAATTAGGGCTATTTCCGATGCATGTTGTGGCCTGGCTGATGACTGCCTGGGGCTGGACTGGACTGCAGACAGGGGTCTTGAGGATCCCCTCTTCCCACCAGTGATGTCATGGCTAGAGGCGGATGGCATCACTCAGGCTTTTATTAAAGCTGTCATTGGTAGTGTAGTGGTCTTGCCACGGTCATCAGTGAGAGTAGCATAGTAGCACAGCCCCTTAATACAAGAAAAAAGTGCTACGACGATATTCATTTATGGCACAGTAAACACATGTGATGTCAACCAAAGAGTTGATAGCAATTTTTCTACCACAGAAAGGGAGACTCAGGACAAGGCTTTATTCTTGCGAATCAACGTACAATTATATCCATGTCACGCCTGCACACAAATCTCCACATTAGCAGATACTCTGTGGGTTGACCATGCAGAATCCCCAAGTACAGAGAGAAAGAGGGAAGGTGACACAGAGGAGAGAAAGTAGAGGAACAAGAAGAAAGCAGAGGTGAAAAGGTAGAGGAAGAAAGGAGGGAGAGAGAGAATGAGAGAAGGGGAAGAAGATAGACAGGGTGAGAGGATGAGAAAGAGAGAAGGGGGGGGGCAGCAGGGAGAGAGTGATCAGAGAGAGGTGGGAGAAGAGTGAGGTGAACCCCTAGGGAGAGGTGGGAGAAGAGTGAGGTGAACCCCTGGGGAGAACCAGGCAGCGCCGGAGCTGATGCAGCCAGGGGAGGCACACAGGAGACCAACAATCACCCCAGGCCTGGAGCTCACAGGCTCAGGGCCACCGCGACACCTGAGACTGCACATAATCACGCTAACAAGGATGGAGAGCTACTCTCGATCGCTCTAACTCTCTCGCTCTATCTCTCTCTCCATTTCCCTTGCTTTATTCCTCTCACCCCTCCCTATCTTTCATGATCTCTTTCAGTGTGCATGTGCAATCAAACTCCCTTTAACAAATGTGCCTGTCATGGTGGATATTAGACAGATGTTCAAAATGTAGTTTCAAGGGGGTGGGTGTATCTGAATGTCAACATCTGGTGTCAAAATGGTAAAACAATATGGACCGAATATGCAGTTTGCATGCATATACACACGGACATTCAGTGAGAGAGAGAGAGAGAGAGAGAATTGCCTGAATGTAACGCCTGAATGTAAAGAATAACTGTAAAATTAGTCAGAGCAAATTATATTAATTAAGTCAAGAATCTTTTCTTGCCATACACCACTCAACAGGGCAGACAGGGAATAAATACCTGTCCTCTTCTCTTCCTTTTTTCCTCAGGGGTGAGCTATACGTGTGAACATACAAATAGCTTCATGACAGTTGCTGAGTAAGTAGCCTTTGGTGGTCAATAAACAATTTTAAAACGAATTTGTTGAATTTGCTTAGTTATTGCCTGAAAGCACCTCAAAAATATATATGACATTTTATAATTGTAAGTATTGCATACACGCATGAAGATAGACGTTTAGGCTATGTGGTGCAAAAAACAAGAACATTGTGAGACGACATTAATTAAAATTATATCTAATTTGGACGGCTACTTAACACGATTACTGTTGCTATTGTTATAGTACAGTGCTTGCTGACTAAAACGGTGGGTGGATCCATTACACTCCATTCAGAGACAAGAATTGATCCGGCGGAGACCCGAAGCATCTCGCTCTCTGGATAGGCTATAAACTTAGACGTGAAACCGATTCCCTGGCATTCGCTGGGCATCGAGTCGTGCTCAGGACGTGGACATAACCGCTCCCAGTTTCTCTGTTCGTTTGTTCCGCTGATCCGAATGATGCGCTGTTTCGGCGACTTTCGGCAGAGTATCTATCGTTCTCGCTCTGTCTTCCTCCACTCCAGATGGTGCGTGCAAAACTAAACGTGATCAGGAAGGGTTTCGTAGACAATTTGTTGAACGGTGCTCTACGAGATCGGAGATTCCGAAGTCTTTTTTGCAGTGTTGCCTTGAGGCATCGACAGCTTCTTGCGCCTCAGAGACTTTTAGGAATATAACGCAACGACATACCGGAGGGATGCGCAATTTTACTGGCACTTAGACGGGTAGACTTTACTACCTGAATTAACGTAGCCTCACTACACGTCCTCTCATCTTCCACTTCCTCTTACCTGAGAATTCTACAGATCAACACAGATCGTGAGGCTTCAATATTAAGCTGAACATTTTTTTCAGTACTTTATGCACGGCAGTGATCAGTAGGCGCCCACTCCATGGTATGAAACTGACACATCCCTCACGGGTGACGCTGATCTTTATCTAGCGGGACTTAGCTACGGAGACGCGAAGCTGATAAGACTCATCGGCTCAGTGTTTGTGTCTGGACAGGTGAGTGCTTTACTAGGCAACTATTATTACTCTCACATATCGTGTGAATTAACAGCCGTTATTTATTGAAGTCGCATATGTCTTTAAACAAAAGTATAGTGTAGCCCAAATAGGCTACATCTGCACTCCAAGATTATTCTCAAAGATTATTCTCACTGCCTCCAAAGTTCACTCATGCAGGTTCATTTATGATGACTTAAGATGACTTATGTTAAATTATGTTAATAAACACTAGAATGGTAGCCTGTCCCGCCAGTAAGCAGCAAGTTCAAGCATATCTGTGAGAACTAATACGCTCGAACTGGATTCCTTACTGCCGGACAGTTGTTTTAGTGTTTGTTAAACATTATTTATTTAAGTTGGGGCGGTGGTAGTGTAGTGGTTAAGGAGCTAGGCTAGCGTGCAGTAGCTTGAAAGGTGTCGGTTCAATTCCCGGCTTCCACCGTTGTGCCCTTGAGCAAGGCACTTAACCCCAATTTGCTCCGGGGATGTGATCCCTTGTAATATAGCTGACATGTAAGTCACTTTGGTCAAGAAGTGTCTGCTAAATGTAATGTAATGTAAAGTTATAAACGCATCATACGTCAACCTGCATATGAACTTTGTTGTAGTAGGCTTATCACAAAGTGAAGTACAAGTTTACGAGACTCAGTTAAGGTAACTTTAGTTCATATGATATCCTGCTTAAATTAAATACTAATGATCCAGGAACGGTGAATCGCTCGATGGGGACATATTTAGCCAGCGGCCGACCTCATAAGGACTGTTTTTTTTATACACTTGTGAGCCTTTTTTTCTGACTTCCAGTGTGATGGTGAGGTGGCACACCTGACCTGTGGAGTCAGATCGGATGAGACATGAATTCTTGTGAGAGATTGGTTTGGAGATGTATGAGTTCCTCACATGTTAGCCTCACTATGAGTAGGCCTACACCGATAATTTAATATCTTGGACCTTTAACTCCTAAATAGCCGACCACCTGATTTTAAATAGAGGACATAGTGTTATTCTCTATCAAAGCCAAGAGAACACATTGCAAAGATATGCGACAGCTGTGTGGCACCTAAGAGCACATTATATATTTGATATTGGCCTATCTCATAATTGTTCTCTCAAAATCCTTTTTTGTCCAGAAGTTTGGACTTTGATGTGTGTGTTTGTGGTATGTGCATGTTCAGACATTGATAATATCTTTATTAAGACCATCAAAATACCGCTGCACAGAGTCACTGTAAATAGTTTTGTCTGGTTGGCAGTTGTTCCTGGATCTGGAGGGAGCAGGCCCACTGTCACCCTGTGCTAGGCTCTCTATGGAGAACCTGAAGGCTATTGTTACATTTGTTTTATGGTGTTTTAAGGCATGACATTAACTCCTTCGATTTATAGATATTGGGTTGTCAGATCAGTTGAAGCCACTGTATAGGATGGTAACACCATTTTTGCATCATGAAAGGGGGGTCTCTGTCATTATTGTGTGATTCACATGCCCTCACCAGCAGCAAGCACAATAGCAAAATACATGCATGTTGTTTTGATAATGTACTTGCCTGATGTTTGGGGGTGAAATAATGAAGTATTTTCAGTTATTGTAGCCAGATTGACAGAGGAACCACAGTGTTCATACAGTGTCTGAATAGCAGACCTCTGTTTTAGTTGGCAAGGTTTATACTTTGTGGACAGTTAGCAAATTATGTTGGCTAACATTTTATTCTGACCAAGCACAGTATATTATCACATTATGTTATTAGTATGTAACTATGCAAGCACAGTTTATTATCACACCATGGTGGCAATATTCTCCATGTTAAAATTCCACATGTGAACGGAACCAAACTGTCTGGGAAATAATTGCATAATACAACCTGAAATGGCTGACGCCTGTGCTGGGATATCTATATAACACAATTTGATCTGATCGTTCAGTTGCCTGTGCTATCATTTGAAAAGCAGTAGGCCTACTTCTTAACGTTCTAGCACAAGCAATGCAAGCAAAGCAAACCAAAGCAATGGAACCCCAATTCATTTCGGCAATGCATGAGGCCTTGTCAACCAGATAGCCGTATATGGGCCATATAGATAGATAGATAGATACTTTATTGATCCCCAAGGGGAAATTCAAGGTCTCAGTAGCATACAGACATCACACACAACATGCACTTACAGCAGAAAGGGTAAATATAAGTATAAACATATAACCAAACTCCACTGTACAATAAAGACAGTAGAAGATAAGAAAAGCTAACAAAACTAAATACTAAATATACTATAAATTACATTTAAAAAATCCACTGGCCTGTAGTTCTGTGTGCATGGTAAGGTGCTCAAGAGAGTGAGTGTCATGGTGAAAGTGCAAAAAGCAGTCCAACAGTAGTCCAACAGTGCAAGAATAAGGTCTAGAGACCAGCATAAATAATATGGACAGATAAGAGAGTAATGTATAGTACAAGGATACAAGGATACAAGGAAGTTTATTGTCACATGCATATAGTTACTGGAAGTAAGAAATGCAGTGAAATTATGTCTGGTTTCAGCCTATTTGTGCATTTATGGGGGGGGGGGGGGGGGAGGTAAAAAGTGCAGTAGAAGAGGGGTTTAGTAGATTAAGTGGCAAGGGCTGCATAAGAAAGGTGTGTGGGGGGGGGGGGGGGGTGCACCAACAAGGAGCACCCAAGAGCAACAGGGGCAAGGAAAAACTCCCTTAGGAAGAAACCTTGGGCAGATCCACGGCTCAAGGGGCTAACCCAACTGCCAGGGGTCTTGGTGTGTGTGTTGGGGGGATGACAGGGGAGATGGAATAGTGTGCTGTGTATGTGGGGAGAGGGCAGTGTGCAATATGTGTGTTGGAGAAGCTTCCTCATGAGACAATGTGCTGTGTATTGGGGGGGGGGGGGGGGCAGTGTGCAGCAAGTATGTAGAGGAGGCTTACTGTAAGCAAGCAGTGTGCTGTATGTATGTGAGGTGATGACAGTGATGATGTAAGTGTGTGTGTTTTTAGTAGTGTAGACAAGGTAATATAAAAACTATGTAAAAACTATGTCAGTGCAAGAATAAGTTGAGGTAATAGGGTTACAGCCTTTCAGTATTGTAGCAGAAGCCATTGGTCATGTGTGCTAATATAGCATGGAAAACAGTGTAGCAGTAAAACAGTAGTAAGACATTAGGCTGTGGACAGTAGTAAAACAGTAGTGAGCAGTCAGTACTCAAACATGGAGGGGGTGGAGAGGCAGAGACTATGACAGACTATGCGGAGAAGTGTATCTCTCCTCTTCCCTTTAGTGAAGCATTGAACAGTTCAGTGGCCCTGGGGACAAATGACTTCCTCAGTCTGTCTGTTGTGCAAGGCAGTGAGCGAAGTCTCCAGCTGATCAAGCTCTTTTGCTTTACAATAGTGCTGTGGAGTGGATGACATTCATTGTCCAAGATGTTGATCAGTTTGCTCAGGGTCCTTTTATCTGATATTGAAGTGATGCACTCCAGTTCAGCTCCCACGACAGAGCCAGCCTTCCTTACCAGGGGTGCGTTTCTACGGAGGTTAGCTTTTAACGTGGTACGATGCATCGTTCAACTAACCAACATGTAAGTTATGACTGTTTCCCAAAACCATCGTACTTACATAGTGCTTTGTTAGTTTGAACCATGTTGGTTTCAACCAACATAGTTCGGACTACAATGGTTGCAGATGTTTTCGGAGAATGTCAGGCTATGTCGATTAGAGCCGAACGCATGAAGTCATGTAAAAGTAGGCCTAATGAAATTTGACATTGCATGACGTTTCCTGAGCCCAGCAGTTATAATATCATGAATAATAATAATAATAATAATGATAATAATTATTAGAAAAATAGGCAGTAATTTCAATAGGCCCTATGCTATGTATGCTTTTTAAAAATATATATTATTAGGCTATTAATAATAATAATTGCCATAATAACGTCACAGTCTATTGAACGTAGGGTAGCCTACTAATTAATCAGTGAAGCATAAATCGCCAACCGAGGAAATGTGAACAAATAAGTTACACATTTAATGAAACACACCACATAAAATACTGGCCAATACTCACACCCATTGTAGCGCGACAGGGTGGCGTGAAAGGATAATCAGCTGCATTTCGGATCTTGTAATCATAGGTTCGGGCCTGGATAATAATTATTTTACAATGGTATTGGAATCTTGGATAGGCTCAATCATTAAATATTTCTTTGATCGATTAGAACCTGTAGTCCTAGTTTGAACTAATGATTGGAGACCATACGATTACTAGCCTACCTTATAGGCCCACAGTAGCCTAGTTCTGTGGTCCAGTGATGTTTTTTTTCCATATGCGATCTTCCAACACGATACCATAGTTGTCTATAAGCTCCGCAAATTGAACAGAGGTCACACACTGTTTCAATGAATAAGGCAAATAAACTAACACTGATAATGAATACCACTTTGCTTGATTGCATTTATAAGCCGTTGTAGCTCGATGAGATTGGCTCTTGACTGAGCATGGTTCACTGATATTCACTGGAATTTGTGATGGGTTCGAGTCGCGTTGTCCCTACTGCTTTTGTGTGTTATTTGTCTGAAAATGCGCAGGGACATTATCAATGGCTTAGGATAAATTATGTTCTATGAAAAATGGCATAGATTAGATTCAACTTTATCAGAGTGCAGAGCACAAGTACAAAGACAGCCAAATGCAGTTTGCGTCTAACCAAGTGCCAAAAAGGCAGAAAAGTGCAATGTGATATATAAAGCAGAGACAGGTGGTGCATAGACAGGACAAGAAATATAGTGCAGTGTAGACAGTATACAGTTGGTTTGCAGAAGGTGGTTTAGAGTAATATAAATGAAATGTGCAGTGTCTTAGCAGTTACCTTACAGTAAGAGCAGAATACGGCTTTGTAATATGAACAATGTTGAACAACATGTTGTTGTGTAAGTGCTTTGGGTTTCACTCTGTGCTAAAAGCACTATATAAATGAATGAACCTTACTTTATAATTGCCCTTCATTTCAATGGATTTTTTTCATGCCTTTATGCAGCATTTTTCCAATGTTGCCCTTGTTATCTGTTTTCATTGTGACACTGAAAACTGAATACTGTTACCACACACAAGTATTTCATGATATTTTAAATGAACAGATACAATGTTTTTTTTACCATTACTTTTCATCCATTGTAGTTATGAAGTTGTGTGTTGAATCACAACCACAAAATGACTGTTCACATAGCACAAATGTTTTAATGCTCAAATGGTTGAAGGATCTGCGCCAGCTGTACCAACATACACACACACACACACACTCACACTCACACACAGTGTTACTGTAGGTGTTGCTCATGTTGTTGCCTTCTGCTGCTGAGATAGTAGCAAAGTCTATACTGTTGTTTTCAAAAGCATGTCTATATTCTCTGAGTGCACTGACATTTCAAGACCTACTTCAAGACCTACTTTATTTCATCAACCCCCCTATATGACACAAGCATGTCAACTGCTCCATCCAGGAGCCCAACAGCGAGGCAGGGGCGCAGTACAGCAAGGCCGATGGCCGGACCCGCGTTGTTGTGAAGAGGGCGCATGTGGAAACGGCGCTTTAGGTGTGTGAGCAAATCTGCTGGTGGCCTGAAGCTCCATCCTGAAAAGGCGTGCAGTGTAGTTTTGGTGGCGGCGCTTCTGCACAACATGGCCCTTTAGGATCACATCCCACTGCCGGCTGAGGAGCTGTTAGTGGAGGAGGTGGAAGAGGTCATTCCAGTGGCTGCTGCACACCTTCCTGCTGGCCTGGAAGCACGCTGGGAATTAGTTGCACATATGTTTGGCCCCTAAACACCCACTCCCCACAATTCCCTACCACATTCCCTGCTTTTTCCCCTTTTGTTTATGTTTGTTTATTATAAATTGTCCCGTTTTGTTTCTGTTTTTTACATTTATTTTAGTTTGGTGGGGGTTGGGGGTAAATGTACTTAACTTTCCCACCATCACTTTCTCTCCATGATCCCTCCCACACACACACACACACACACACGTTTCCTATGAGCCATGACATCAAAATACATACATGAAAGGTCACAAAGCAAAGGCAATTTACCATTTTTCCGCCTCCCATGACAGGCCTACGCATACCTGGGCCATGAAGGACAAGTTAAATCAGTGAAAATCATATCACATTTTGACACTGACCACAGCACTCTGCATGCTCACTTATCCACCAAGTCCCAAAGGTCTTAAAGTTCTCCAAGCGAGAGGCTACTCAACTTCACAGCAGTATTCTCCAATGTCATTGTACCAACATAATTCAGCTATGTGTTCAAATATCAAAATCGTATAATAATTAAGAGTAGCCTAACTTATACACCCGCTAAACATAGCTTGTGATCAGACAAGATACAACACAAATCCCATTCCACAGGCATACTCGCCTAACAACCATCGACTCAGTCTTGAACCCGTAACCACTATCATGTAAAGCACACACGCTACCCTCTCTGCCACAGCACAGTCACTTCACCACATCATTATGGGCTACATAGATTCCGTTAGCTATGTGTATGATTAGCAGATGCTTCATCCAAACACACTTAACATACGACTACAATGTAACGTTATCCTTTTATAACAATTACAATGCTAGCCTCACATAACAATACCGTTGGCATTCAAAAGGTTTATCACCAGATAACGTAACGGGTGTTCGAAAGAATCTGTGCTGACACATTAGCATTAGGCTACATGTAAATTCACGATTAATAACAACACAGATGATTGCGGTCACCATAATACTTCACCACGGACTGCTCTGTTGTAGGCTAACTCCACAACACTTCACTTTCCACTGTACCACATAGCGTTGTCCAGTAATGTGCGATCGTAGCCTCCAGCAATGCTATGGTATCGTATCCCACAGCAATGTTATGGGATCGTTTAATGGCTACCTCTCCTCCATCTGTCCGCTGTGTGTTCAGTCATCAGGGTTACGTTGTCTCCAGCAACTATGGTTCTTACTACATACTACAGGTCGAGAGGTGTAGCTGTAATTACACAACTTTACGATAGTGGTTGCGAACGTTAGTTGCTACTATGGTTTTGGGAAACACTAACGTAGTGTAACGATGCATCGTACTATGTAAGTTCCACCACCATCGTTTTGGGGAACAGTTGTGTCGTATTTACATAGTTTCAACCATGTTAGTTGCTAACGTAGTTAGCAACGATGCTTTTGGGAAACGCGCCCCAGCCTGTCTAGTCGCCCAGCATCCTTCTTCTTTGTGCTTCCTCCCCAGCATACCACAGCATAGAAGAGGACGTTGGCAGCAACAGACTGGTTGTTGCATATAGATATATATATGAGCCGTATATGGCGGGCCAATGGATCTCTGGCGTCATCGTCTACCCATTCTGTTATTAGCTCAGGATCAGGCAGACAATCGACCTATTGCTCAAAAACCGGAAATACGTCAAGGATGGGTAAACCAGTTCCGTTGTATGCTTTGTTGATGGAGAAATGGCAGCTAACGTTAGACGTTTACTGTGAGGCTGGTTACCCTACCAAAGTACCAATGTCACACAATCCAGCAAAATATTCCTTGCTCACCGCTAGTCTGAGATTTGAGGCTACCATTGACTCCCATTCATCCGACAAAACAATATTTCGAAAATGTGTTCAAACTAACAAGAAGAATAGAAATCCGTTAGAGAAATGCGGATAAATGTCATGAAAACTGCCAGCTCACATCTCTCATCTGCCTCTATGGTAACCGGAAGTTCCGCTACACTGCTTTGATGAGTAAATGCAGAAGTGTGAAAAAGGTCAATTAGCTAAGACTAATTTATTAAGGTAGGCTCAACATGCCGATCTGCACGCGCACCCAACGTAGGCTCTGGATGTTTACAAATATTGAAGGGGTCGGAAGGGGTTACTGCTGTTGTTGGTGTTACAAGGAAGGTTTGTTGACCTCGAGGCTTTAGACTAAACAAATGGCTGCTTTACAGTACATACTGTACAAGCAAATGTTGCATGCCCAACATTTTTGAATAATTGCTAAGCTTTGGAGGAAAGCAGTAAAAAAATACTGACAACGATACTGTTATCATTACCTAATATACTATGAATAAGTTGACACAAGTGTGCTCTAATAGTGAGATGGATAGGACATTCAGAGGAAATCCCACCCAACACACTGACGGACTATATAAAGGTTTGGGTTAATATTTCTGCTTCCGTTAAAATTGTGCTCTGCTTCACAATAAATACGTCTTGGTGATTGAAAATGAGATCTAGAGTTCTTTTGAGAAGATGAGAGAAGTGTAAAGAAGGACAAAACAAAGACTGAACTATTTGGCCACAATTCACAATGGAAGAATTCAGGCACTGAGCTGCACTGATGTTTGTCCTTCTTTACACTTCTCTCATCTTAGATCTCATTCATAGTGACCATTGGGTCACTGCTTAAGAAATCATAAATCATAATGATGTACCCACCCTACCTAATGCTTTAGTTGATGTGTTGTTCATGCATGAGGTAATGAATGAGAGATTATGAACTTATGTCAATTCCTGATAATTCATAAGATATAAAGGAATGAAGAATTAATTCACACATGAATTCATGATAATTCATGTACCCTTACCGTAAAGTGTTACGGAAATTCATTACTGCAGAAATCAGAAAACAGTTCCATCTGGGCGTTTTTTTAAACGTAAGTTAAGTATTCACTGGACCAAGCAGCGCTTTCTCGTCTGCTTCTTTCAGTCACTGTAGCCAGAACTGCATTGGGTCAAAGGTCACTACGGAATGTAATCAATCAGCGTTAATTTTAAAAACATTTTTTTTAATTAAACACATTATTTTTCCTGTAATTAATTAATCGAAATGAACACGTTATTTTGACAGCCCTAGTTTTTTTTAATGTCCTAATGCTCCATGATGATGCCAGTTGGGCAGGAAAACAAGCAAGAAACTGGCAGTTGAAAAAGATGCCTTTTGTTTACATGGAGTCATAGTAAATAGCTACACAAAGGCAAAGCAGACTACATAGGCAAATGTTGCATGCCCAAAGGTTTTTTATAATTGCTAAGCTTTGGAGGAAAGTAAAATACTGACAAAGATACTGTAGCATTGCCTAATATACTACTTTGAATACATTTGAATAAGAGACAGCAAAAAAACAACACAAGGCAGGTCTTGGATGGCAATGATGAGCATCAGGGACTACAGGCCGAGGAACAGAAATGTGGAACATTTGAGATGTTGAAACATTTTGAGCTGGACTGCCTTGTAGTTGTGGAATTATAGGTGCGGGATACTTTGTACCTGGAACATATAGGGCTCTATCTTGGTGATCTAAAAAGCATGGTCAGTGGCGAATAGCTTAAATACATTTAGGGGTGTCCAGTTCATATTGGTGTGTTTTAGGCATAACATAAAATTACATCTGTCATTCCCTTTAACAGCAAGCAGCACAACTTCAAACAGCGCATCGGTATTTTTATAGTCAGCGGCGCATTTGGAGGAATCTGCTTGCACGCGTGACCGCATGGACCAGGTATTCAATTATACCATGCTTTACTAAAACCTAGCATAGCCGACACACATCTGCGCTCATCTATTATTTGAACTCATTGGCAAAGTGAAACTACTGTAACTTCACCATGGTCTCAGTCAACAACAAAACAGCTCTACACAGTTATTTACTTTCACTATTGACTGACAAGGGGTTACCATCAAAAACATAAAGCAACATAAACCTCAATAATGTTGGAATGACTGAATAAAAATTCTAAGGATATTTATCCTGCAGAGAAGTTGTTTGGGACTGCTTGCTAAGGGCTGCTTACATCTCGTGACAGTGTGTCTTCAGCTGTGGTTAGATGCACCTTTCGCTATAGACCAGGTTTTTCTTGGTCAGTGGCATAATGATTTTTAGCGGGTGTAAGATATCGATTTTTGGATCATGCACCCTCTGCCACAACCCTGGGCGCAAGGCTTAATAAAAGTGAAGCGCATGGTGAAAAATTTTACTGTAAGATAGGAATAAGCTTTGCGTCACGTTTCTGATCGTCAAGATAGAGGCCATACAGTCTAAAAAAACACCACTTCTAGCACTCCAAATGGATTCAAAGAAGGTCCACATGATTTCATGGCATGAGATTGCATCGTCATCATCAGTTGCTGGTGCATGCACTCTTTTTCTCTCTCTCGCTCACACACACACACACACACACACACACAGCTATGATTTGTTTGGTACAGATTGTGCTCGAAGACTCTGTGCCTACACTGGAGGCCCCCGCGCCTCCGTTGGCATAGCACCAGCCAAGGCAGGACATGGCACTCCAGATGGCTGTGGAGGGTACGTCAGTTCCACGGAACTGAGGATGAGAGGTGTCCAAGGCCAGCTGGGAGCAGAGGATGTGTGTGTGTGTGTGCGCGCGCGCGCATTTGTGTGCACGTATGTGTCTGTGGAAGAAATAGGGAGCGATAAGTATATTACATTGTACGTTTTCTTTAGTGTGTGTGTGTGTGTGTGTGTGTGTGCATGATGCTTGTAATCAAAACTGTGTTATCATTAATATGCATATCAGCATGTCTATATGTATATTTTTTCACCTTGAATTTCCTCGACCTCTTTATTTCTGAGCTGTTATGGTGCGGATTTGGAAGATGTACTCCTATGTTATTCAGTGACTTGGCTTGGATACATTTACAAAATAACCAAGAGAGGCAGAAGAAGGAAATATGTAAAGGAGAATGCACTCTGAATTACATTTGAGTTATATTTACAACCAACAAAATCCTATTCAATATGAAACCAGTGTTGCATGTGAGAGACAGGTTTTCACAATGACTTTTTCAGCAGATATCAGTGAAGGAAGACAGCTGTCCTGTAGATATTTGCATTTGATAAATGTATTTGTCAGGCTGTTGTTGCATTAAAGATAAATCCCTCCATGTTCACTATTAACCACCAAAGATAGAGTTGGATAGTGGAGATTACTGTAAAAGTGAACTAAGTTGTCATTTTAAACATTTTCCAAGTTTTCAAGATAGACCTTAAATTGTAATTTGCATGTGGATTGTTTTTTAAAGAGGGGGACGAGAGGCAATTCCTGGGACATATGCACATGCAAGTCACACTATGTCACCTATAGACCCTTTCAACAATAAAAACAAAAACAATGCTTGAACATTCTATTTGGTTCCCAATCTACTTCCTCTGCATTAAGATAACGTATGGAATGTTAAAAAGGAAGTCTTGTGGGGCCAACTATGATGCTGATAATGGAACTCTCTTAAAAGGGTCTATAACGAGTAGGTCAGACAGAGAGTCACAGAGGGGTAGAGAAAGCAGCGCAGCGACACTCCCATAAGATTCCGTGGCAAAACGGGAAACTGGCATGGAAAAGTGCTGCCATCTTTTGCCAATCACTTGGTCAATAGCCAATGAGTTACTAAATTACACTCTCCAGCATTCCGGAAATACATCCCACCTTCCTGCGATACAGCCATTCAACACATCAAAGATTGTCACAATTCTCTGTTTCTATGACTATGATTAGCTTCAGCCAGTTAGCAACAGGTTAGCATTAGCTATTTTGGTGCCAAGAGGTATGTTATGTTTCTCACAGGCTGGTTTCAATCGTGCTTGACTGTGGTTAATCAGTGTGTTGTGGCCATGTGTCTTCTGTTATAATAAAATCTGAGCGGCATGTCTGCAGGCTACTTCCTGGTAAGAAATGAATGGGTCAACACTCTCCCCCAAGAGTCCTTAGGAGAATGGCAGACTGCACCTCTTACAAAAGTGCTGTGTTACGGTGCACTTCATGCAGGCAAGGATGCAATGTTTAGTTAATGGGACGAAACATTCGTTTTCCAAACAAAATAGCGGAGACGAGAAGGTAAGCTTCTCTCAAGGCTTAACAGCCGGCCCAGTGAAGAGAAACCTCCTGACAATAAAGGGCAGTGAACTTGGCAACAAACAGCCAGCAGCCTCAAGGAGATAACCACGCCTCGTCACGTCAGGTTGGAAACCACAGCACCGGCAGGTGGGCGGGTTGGGTGTGTGAGCTGGAAAGGAGATGGAGAATGTCACGGGAGAGAAGTGGAGGGAGGAATAGAAAGGTGGAGGATGAGAGGAGTTGTCAAGGAGAGCGGGATCGAAGAGAGAAGAGGAGAAATGGAGGCTTAGAGCATTTCTCATTTCCCTCTCTGTTTTGACCTCTCTGTTTTGACCTCTCTGTAGTAATATAGTGGGAAGGAGTGAAGGGGAATTAAGAGTGAGAGAAAGGCGGAGAGTTAGAAAGAGAGATATGGAAAAATAAACAAGGCTATAGAAAGACAGAGAGAAAAGGGGGAAGAGAGTGAAAGAAAAGAAACAGAAGTGATGGAGACACATAAAGAGATACAGAGAAAAGACATGATGGAGACACATAAAGAGATACAGAGAAAAGACATGATAGCAGAGATACAGAGAAAAGACATGATGGAGACACATAAAGAGATACAGAGAAAAGACATGATGGAGACACATAAAGAGATACAGAGAAAAGACATGATCGCAGAGAAGGGGACACCATGGGAGCATTCCGCCCCATACATTCTGAGAGGAATGAGTGTATCATCAGCTTTCTGATCATTCTGGCGGATATAAATATGCATCATGCCTCCAACACTCAGGGGCATTCTTTCAGGCACTGCTCCCTGTATACTAAGTGCTGTGTGCGCACGGTCACCCAGATAACTCCGGAAACAGCTCGGCTGTGCTCAATGTGGGACAGAGAACAATGGCTACTGTATGTTGCTGAGTCTGGTCAGCAGGCGGTCTGAGATATCTCTGCTTATCAAAGTTTTTAATGCTGTTCTTCTTAAAACACTCACACTGGTTCTGGGATGCTGACAGTTCATTGTTAGTAGGAGTTTCCATCTGGGAAAACTCAAGGTTAGAACCAAACCAGCCATAACAAATGGAACATGTCATCTTTTTTGACCATACCTATTTTTCACGTCAGAATGAATAAATTATGCCATAAAAGACGGATTAACAGCTCCCTATTGAATATGAGATACAGGCATCTTTTACTCACAGTTATTGAAAATGAAGTTCACTAGACCCAAATGTGGAGCAAAGATAGATGTAAAAGAGAGAGAGAGAGAGAGAGAGAGAGAGAGAGAGGGAAGCAGAATTCAGGCAGAGGCAGATGAGAGGATTCTGAAAAGAAAGGCAGAAGAAAGAGTGAGTAGGGATGAGATAGCAGGGCAAGACCAGGCTGGCCTGAGAGGGTGTAGTCACTGTGGGGTGTGAGTGTTACATCTGAGGGTGTAGTCACTGTGGGGTGTGAGTGTTACATCTGCGTCATTCTCCAGGGCAGGAGCTCCCTGCCAGGTGCTACAGATTGTGACATTCATGACCTCTTTTCACATCCTCCCCTATACTACAGTAGATCATCTACTGTATGTACGTCATGTAGGAAGCCCTGAAGAGCAGATGTGTGCATGGTGGAGAGTGCAGCAGAAACAGTCACTACTCTGAAGAAAGCCTACAGTTTTCATACATGTAACAGAGTAAGTCACTAGTCACTGCTTGAGCCTCTCTCTCTCCAAAAGTCCCTTGTATTCCATGGCCCTCCCATACGAGCCAGAAGAGCCAAACTTGTCAATTTATACTTCTGCAGAAATCAGGACTTTGTAGCCACGTGTGCTATGTACATATGCCACATAATGTGCAATACTTTTTCAGAGCATTAATTAATTAATTCATTCATTCATTCATTCATTCATTAGCTCATTGAGCTGCCTCGTCTTTGTTCCAGTATAAGCCCATGTTCCTGAGGATGCCCTTGGTTCTCGGCACTATCTCTTGAGGCAAATGCCATTGGTCCATCTCTGTCTCATAAGGACAAAAGGTCACCTGTTAATTATTCATCTGGGATGTCAGACAATCCTCACGAGGCAGTTATTTAGAGAGGGAGATCCCCTGAATTATGCATGCAGAACAGATTCTCTTACCACCCCTATAAAAAGGCAAACGTGCGTGTGGGCGTTTTTATTTTCCGTCACTTGCTCCCGTCTCCATTTCTGCCCGGCCCCTCTGTCATCCAAAAATATGCCTGTCTGACATTCCTTGGCTGCAAACAGCACCCACATTCCCTTTGATGCCCGCCTGGAGGCCATTACCCTCTTCCTCCAACACTGCTGTCATCAGCCTGTATTGCCATGCCACATATTAGACATTCAACTCTTACTGTCGTCCATACATTATGATATGAATCTGATTACCTTCCAGCCTTACCTGTCTGTCTCACCTGTTATAACCAGTCTCCTACTTCGCCATAGGCCTGTGTACCAGTCAGCTGCCCCTTCTGTTGCTTACACCTGTGCCCAGCCTACACCAGTCACTTTTACTCACTGAGCACCGTGTCTAATTATCTTAGCATGTTGTTCCTGCCTCCCATGCATAGCTAGCCTGGCTCTATGTCTGACTGTCTGCAGGAACTCTCCCCCATGTGTTCTTACCTTCCTTACACAGCACCCTGGGTCCTTCACTTGAGGAACCTGATTTCCGAGGCCGGCCCTCTCAGTGGCACTAAAGCAGCTTTCATGAGATTTAAGGATGTTTGTTTGCCATTGAAGAAGGAAAAGAAAGAGGATATGAATGCTACTAAAGTGCATTAAAATGAAGAATGATGTCATTTGAGGCCGTAGGAGGATTAGCCAAGAGGCAGTCTGGGAAAATTCATGAGAATCTGTGCTGTATGTGTGTGTGTGTGGGCGTGTGTGCGCGTGTTTGTGTGCGCGTTTGTGTTGATACACCACTGCTTTTGAGACTGTTAACAGTGGAAAAGCATATCTGTGGGAACATGAACAAGTTCCCTGATGGAAAGAATTCACCTCAAATATATCTTGTAGGGATGACGAGACAACTGACTCGCACGGATGACAAGACATGTTTCTTTTGACAATGCTATAACAAAAGGAGCATGTGGACAGACAACAACAGAGACTTTAGCATTGTGATCATTTGGAATGAAAATCACAGAATGAACGTCTTGGCAAGAGAGTGAAAGAACTACAGTACAAGTAAACACTCTTATTCAGCAAGATACTCTCCAAGTTTAGCCTTGAGATCAGCTGAATGGTTTTTGGCATTCTGCCTGCGTGGGCCTAACATTAAGTACATTTCAAGACATTTTAGATTGCACCTGGTCAGAAGGACCTTTCTTCCTCCGCTTGACCTTCATTTGTCTGGCTCCAGAAACATAAGCGGTGGGCAGTGGGCAGATTTTGATCAGGGTGTCTCTCAGCGTACTCTCCTCTTCGGAGGGTCTTGCATCAAAGCGCACCGCGCACAGTCTCATCACTCAAGGACCTGGGCGTCTCACCACATAACAGCCTGGCACGGACATGGGCACGGTTGGCAGGGCAGCTTGCCACCGCATGCTGGCATCAGGGGGAATGGCACTGGGCCCTAAGGAGAGAGATGAGCTCCGCTGGTCCCTGTGACAAATAAAAAGCTGGTACCTGTGCCACTTTGTGTAAAGCCAGGACTGAGTGCCAGCAAGGCTGAGTGGTTAGTCAGAGCAACAGGATTAGACCAGAGTTAATTAAAGACTCCATCCAACATGCCAAGTACTGACAACCGGTATAGACTGGTAGAGGTAAAGCAATAACTTCAACTCTGACTGGAAAATGGTATAAATATATAATAATAGAATTGGAATCTAGTATAATAAGTGTTATCAAGCTACATTTTACTGTATCTCGCCTTTGTGTGTGTGTTTGTGTGTGTGTATGTGTTTGTTTTGTAAGATACTTTTTTTTTTTCAAATAATCAGGAGTAAATTCAGTAGAAAAGATTCATGAGGTCAGCCACATGGTTTATCTTCTTAATGAAGGTTTTGATTTGTTTCAAAGTTCAAACTTAGGAAACAGACGCCTCTAGTCTATTTATTTAAAAAGTCTTTATTTCATTACCCAACTAAGGGCCTCCAGAAAAAAAAAACTGACCCTGAAACAAATGTTTTCAATTAACACAATGCTAATTAATAATTGATAGACAGTGGGTGGGTGTTGCGGGGTATGTTAATGAAACAAACATCAACTCTAGAATGCATTAGATTTTTTTTCTCAACGTAATTGCCCAAGAACAACAACTGGGGATGAGGCAGAGGTATGCTCATTCAGTCAGCAGCTTCATTGCCCTGACTGCTTCACTGCTAGTCATTGCCCACCCCCCCCCCCAAAAAAAAGAAACTGTGAACACTGCAGGCTCCAGATAGCTGCAAGCTGTGGAACTCATTTGACCCAGAGCAGGGCCAGACTCAGATGCAATCCGGTGATTCCAGCCACAATTCCAGCGGACTGGAAACAAAAAGATACAGAAAATTCTGTCAAGGGATGTCAAAGGACATGTAGGGACAAGGAGGTATGCTAGGGCTGCTTTATGACAAGTTATCAGAGGTCACTCTGACATATGGGGATGTTCTACTAAGGGCTTCCAATGAATTCAGATGGGAGTTATGCTCTGAAGGATGAAGGCTTTGAATGTCAAGGGCACAAGCAAAAACATTACATTTTCATCAGAGGGGGAAGTGATATACATTTACGCCCATTGTCTCGGTCCGACAAACTTCCTCTCTTTGAGAAATTCAGTGTTGTTAAGAATGGCAGCACAGGCATTTCAGGTCATTTAAATCACTGATTTATCAATTTCTCCTGGACATTTGTGAAGACATTTACTGTAAAACAACAAGACAAGCATATGAGTCTGCCGTGAGTGGCAGAGTTTGCGTATTTCTGAGATGGTGTTTAATTATTTGTTTCTTAAAAGTCACTCTAATTCTGATGAACAAACAGCATCCCCCACACGGCAGGTATGTCACACTACACTGTTCCTCTCACAAAGCAATCTGTTTTTCCGAGGCGCTCGCCATCGTAGCATATCATCACTTCAAGCAGCACAGGTTGTTTCCCTCATGCCGTTATGAGTGCAAAAAGTGACAGGCTCGTTTTCCTGGCATGGCTTCAAGCCAAAGGAGAGGTTTTTGAAAATCACAGCTTATCCATGTCTCTGATGAGGGCAATATCAGTGTGTGGCTTACGCAACCGACCAAAGCACAAAAGAGCGACAAAGCCAAAAAGAGCAACTGTGATGGAAATGTTTTGTGGTGTGACCAGCATGTTGGCATACAAAGATTGCCTCACATGAGGTTTGTGAAGCAAGCTAAGTGCACAGGTGTGTTTTCAATCTGGTGCTTTCGGCAAACACTTTTAAAAATCGCCTTTGTACCGTAACCTTGTCAGCAATCCAATAACATCCACTTAAGTAGACATGCAGTTTAACAGGGAGTCTATAGCATACTGTTCCACCGGGGGTCTGACATTCATATTTAATGGAAATTGTCATTAAGATTGAGTATTAAGTGCTGGAGCTGAACTGTTGGGCCTAGAGCCTGTCAAAGCTTCCAGATTTCCCCCAGTTATAGAACACACACACACACACACATACACCTCCACTTAAAACACACACTTGCATATGCACACACACACATACACTCTGTTTCTGGCAGGTTCTCACACACATACATAAATATATACATTTTCCACTATAGTATTTTTTTCTGGAAACTTATACATGAAAGCACCGTGCATTTACTCTTAAGCATAATCATGTCTGCTCTAAATCTTCCTAGCTCTACATTTCCATCACTACGCACACACACACACAGGCTTCTCTCTCTCTCTCACCTCTGTCTCTGGCACATACACTCACAAAGAAACCCATTATTATTATCCCTGACTGTTAAACAGTCATTACATTATGGTATCATCAGTGATGTGAATCGCTAAGCTGATTTGAGTGTCATCTATGCATTCTAATGAATATCCCACAGACACAAAAGCAGCACTACAGATAGAACCGAGAATGTATACGAAGACAACTGCACTGAAAGGAATGTGATGAAGGGTGTCAAATCATGTTCTCTCCTTCCATTTCTCTTTCTCTCGATCTCTCTCACACACACACACACACAGACGAACACACTCCCAAATCACACCCACATTATGCTTTCTCAGACAATTTCAACATCTATGTTCTATCTGAACATCTCCTGAGAAATATCTGTGCTTGTGGAAATGCATGCATTTTAAGGAACAGGGAGACTTAGTGTGTGTGTGTGAGTGGCTGTGTTTGGATGCTGGCTCTTCTTCCCAGGGTGCTGCCATTGACACTTACAGAGAGTGGACGTGTCATGACGTCGAGCCATGCCTCTGATCTGACCATGCGCGGATCTACGGGGTGGCAAAGGGTGGCTGGGACACAGTCTTGCCACCCATGTTGCCACCCCATTTATAAATCAGATAATATTTTTTTAAATATATTTTATGTTCATACATGTTGGACTGTGAGAAGGTGTGAAACCCGCACCAAACTCCTCTCAAACAGAAATCGCAGATTTAGAATCCCTCGCCCCCTCACAATGGTTTCACCCATCACCATCAGCGCAGTGACCCCCGCGAAATTTCACCATTGGCAGCAGATTGCACAGTGCATGGAACTATGTGTCAACTGTCTGTAGGCCTACAACGAAGTGGTAAGTTTGACCACCAAGTCGAAAAAGTCCATAATCAGACCCATAGTCAGTCCATATATCAGTTAACCCGGCAACAACCTCACTGTTACCTAGCGTTCATAGGCTTCGGAAAAATCTTTTTCCAAGTGAAAACATCATCATTCTGTGTCATCCACGTCACGTAATGTGTGAGTCAGAGTTTGGAAACTGGGGCTAGATTTTGCTAACAGAGTTGCCCAGTTAGGGGCTCGTCATCACTTTTGTCGTCACGTTGTAGTTCGTTTGTAGTCCATGTGGCCTTTCATGTCCAACAGTTTTAATGTGAACTTAGGAATTTGCGTTTTTGTCACTTGAAAGCTGCATATCTTTCTTTCACAAGCGTCTTACACTATATTTTAAGGAAATGCAGTTGTTTGTTTAGGCTTGAGTGTATGTTTTGTTGTGGCATCCGTGTTTGTCACACATTCCGACGGCAAAGCACATGAACACTTGCTGTCGGAAAAACAAAGTAGCCATGGGGGCGGTCCTTGTCATTCCGAAGTGCCCTGCACCATGAGTCTCATCGAATTTTTCGATGATGGTCAGGTCAGATAATAAGGGCATGCTCATGCGTAGCTTAACGTTTAACGTTTAAAGTCTATTTGTGTGTTTCGCTAGTTTATAACCTTTGATTGTAAATACTGCTGTCGATGTCAACCCATTAATACACGTGATAATTCAACACGAGTTCTCAAAATTGACATGAACCAAAAACTGTGTTCGTTTCCGGTTTTCATTTTCATTCTTTGAACCGTTTCTTATCCCCGCTAAAGATATTTGGCCTTTAATTGTAGTGGGGGTTGAAGTAAAAACCTTCCAAAGAATTAAATAATTGAATTAGATACCCATACCCAGTTACTGTCCACCAGTGTGTGTGTTTGCATGTTTATTAGTGAGGTGGTGTAATTATTAATCTATTTTTGTTATGTACATTTTAAATTGTTGTATTATAATAAATCCAAAAAGAATGTTTTGACTAAGAAGGTACTTACTTGACTAAGTCTTTATTGAATCAGATGGAAATGTTTTGAAAGTCACAGTCATGGTTAATATTGCAACAATCCTGCATTAGAATGTTTCAATTCAGATACCTAAATCTACCGATTTTGTATGACTAAATTTGTCCATATTCCCTCAAAACTCACTAGAAGACATCATTTGAGGGGTCATGTTTTAAAAATACCCCCAAATCATCAGAATCTTGTTTCAATCCATATAACCTAAATCTGGCTTATTTTATAAATGTATCCATATTCCCTCAAAACTAGAAGAAATCATTTGAGGGGTATTTTTGAAAAGAAACCCCCCTAGAATTGCTTTTTGACACTGTATAATTTAAGTACAGACTACACAGACTGTATAGTGATTACACAGAGAAAGAAATTCACATATTAAGACCCACATCATCCAAAACGCCAGCTACATCTCCGATTTGCCTCCCACCTCGTGTAATGTAATGTAGAGAACAAAACATATTCGATGAAATCCGTAGAATGTTAAGTTTTGAATAATGTCCATGGCCCCCCTCCTGGAACCTCATGCCACCCGTTCGCCACCCCAGAAAAAAATCTCTAGATCTGCCCCTGGATCTGACCCTCCTTTGCTTCGGTCCAGCCTCGAGACGGCCTTGACTCCTCACACCCATCCTTGTCAAACACGCGGCCGGTGAAGGTCACACCGGATGTTGGCCTGCATTTTTGAAGAGCCATGCTTGTGCGGTCTGCAGACGCCCACGGGGGGGGGGGGGGGGTCGCGTAACTGAACGGCAGTTGTGTTTTTGCGCTCCAGCTGAGGTCATCCAGCCTGAAAGCAAAATCAGCGTCGGAGTGGATCATAGTACAAAGGCGTTCTGTAAAGTTCTTGGAAGCTGTCTTTGGAGAGAGGAGTGTTTTAGAAATAGCCATTTCTAGAATAAGTTTCTTTTACCATAAGCCCTGTGCTCTGTTCCCATAATTGAAGCGTTAACTTTAAGTTCTTCCAGGAAGACTCTAGGCTCATTCAACGTGATGCATGCTGGTTAGAAATGCTGTCCAACTTACTTGATGACCATGTCACATGACCTTAAGATCTCGTGGGGGGAAAAAAACGCCTGAATTCAGTTTGTGCAGTTGCTCACCACAAACTGCATGAGCTAGAACCTACCCTCATTACGTCAATGCTTCTCTCTGATTGGCTAGAATCTCCCGTGAAAAAAATGCTGCTTCTTTATGTTGGAATGTGCAAAAATGTACAAAAATCAAAGGGATACCTTCCTATTTCTGCAACAGTGGTAGTGAAAGCTTTTTGCTATTCTGTTATTTTATGCTGTAGGTTAGACCGATGACACATGGTCAAAAATCGCTTAACACTGAATTTATGTGCTATAATGACGACCTGGTAAATGCGCGCCAACAATGGTTTATTATAGCAACATCATAGTAATTTATTTCATCAGTCATCATGTTCATTTTAATGAATAGGAAAGACATTTTAACTGTATTCAGTGAAAACAAAATTCTGCAATATCTCCTTTGAAATATCCCTTGAGTCACGTCAGGTAGACTGCAGCCAGTGTGTCTGGGGAAGTCTGCTGTTTTTTCCAGCTCCTCCCAGCTGAGCCTGGCAGATCTCGTTGACGTATGTCAAACACAGTCAGGCGCAATCTGAATGAGCCTTCTAATGGTGCATCATTAATTTGTTCACCCATTACACTTCACCTACATCTATCCTTAAAGGAATTATCTGGAGTAAAATGCACTTTAGATCAATTTACGGATGATTGGGAGTACATACGTTGAGTTGACATCAGCGTCTTTAGGGGAAAGTCTGTAGGAGTCGATAGCCGAGTGTGGAGTAACACGCTCTTTTTTTTTTTTTTTTAATATTACAGTATTTCTTTCGAAATTGAAATGAAGTTGTATGGACTGGACTATGTTTTTATTTTTAAAAAACGGCGACGAAATTGTGAATTTCCAGAGCGTGTTACTCCACACTCGGCAATCGACTCCTACGGACTTTCCCCTAAAGACGCCAGCTGCAGCAGCAACATTTCCGGAAAGGTACTGGCTTGATGAAATTCATTCTGGACTCTATCCGACCACATAAAGACCTCGGGATACTTCGGTTTGGCTTTAGGGACCCTCTACTCACTACCACGTAAGTGTAATGTTGTTTGGAACTGTAGAAGAGGTATAAAAATAGCGTTTTGTAGCGGCGAAATGACTTGCCCTGGTCACTTCCAGGCTAACGAGTTTTGACTAAAAACGGTAAAATCGAACTTTCTCAAAACACATCCGAATGACATGATTTTGATGTCAACTCAACGTATGTACTCCCAATCATCCGTAAATTGATCTAAAGTGCATTTTACTCCGGATAATTCCTTTAAAATCACCAATGTGGTACCTGTTTCAACAGCTGGGCATTGATTGATGTTTAAACACATGCTTATTTTTGGAGAACAAAGGACATAATCTGATGTTCTCAGATAGGCTACGTGGGGGTAGATCTACGCACATGCTAAAACACATTAATTCCAAATCCAACCAGTGTTTCACCACTCCGACTTGCACACTAGCACAGAGAGACAGGGCGAGGCAGTGGCGGAGACCTGTATGGTATGCAGGAACATGTCTTGATGTTGCTCCAAATAATTCATTGGAGAAGACTCTCACAGACGTCAGGGGAGTTTGACGTCTTTCACTGCATATAAATTCTTAATGGTCACTCTCAGCCATTCGTTTTTTTTTTTTTCTGTGGGTGAGAATGCTGTTTTAACATCTGAGCTCAGACTTCCTCCCCTTTTTTCCTCAAGGTTGCCAGGTCTCTTGATTGCTGGGTCGAAATAACAAATCCTCACTGAATCACTGGTAAATTCTCTTGTGTCCAAACAGAATTTACAAACAGTACCCACTTGTGTTGGGAGTGACGAGTCCCATTAGTGTTAGGCTGTAAAGAGAGTAGCAAATGGGTGAAATAATGGAGGCTTCATGCTAGAGAGTGTTTCCAAAACAAAGGAGAGCGAGCAGACATGGACACAGAGGGGCATTACCCTCACCAGAGCTGTGTTTGTGTGCACAGAGTAGCCTGGCAGTCATAAAGTCACTTAGTCCACTGACAGAACTAATGCATGGTGGCTTTTACCAATTATATGATATAATTTGGGGCTTTGTACACTATCGGGAAGAAGAGTTTGACTTGTGCCGTGTTGCTTGTGGCCTTTTAGGTAAATGGTATATGTGCTCATTGATATGGTTGTATAGAGGACCTAAAGCCTATAAGCCTGGTGGTGGTAGTGGTGACTGCAACACCACAAATAAGTACAAAACAAAAAGTATGTCCTACTTTAGGTCCCTTTTTAGGCCATCCAGATTATATAGAACTAGCAGTTAAAGAAACAAACAAAAACATCCATGTAACTTACCACCCACTTCCTCATTTCCCAAAACATGCTGTTACAATAAGTATAAGTATAAGTATATATACTTTTTTGATCCTGTGAGGGAAATTTGGTCTCTGCATTTAACCCAATCGGTGAATTAGTGAAACACAAACAGCACACAGTGAACACACAGTGAGGTGAAGCACACACTAATCCCGGCGCAGTGAGCTGCCTGCTACAACGGCAGCGCTCGGGGAGCAGTGAGGGGTTAGGTACCTTGCTCAAGGGCACTTCAGCCGCGGCCCACTGGTCGGGGCTCAAACCGGCAACCCTCCGGTTACAACTCCAGAGTGCTAACCAGTGGGCCACGGCTGTGCAATAGTAGGGGAAGTAGCTGCTGACGTGAACTTGCTTGTATCAGCTGTTATTGTTTTTCTTATCTGTCCAGTTTGTGAACTTGCACAGTCTTTAGCGACTTCTCAGCGATCTGTACTCTCCCTGCCTGTATCACCAGTCTTTAAGCCTTTATATGAACCTTTTCTCTTTTTGGAGAAATACAACATTGTATGATTGGCGTTATAACCTCGTAACTGACTTTATGGCTGAGTAATAAACAATGCTATCATGATGTACTTTACATAATGAGCATGCGCCCAGAGAGGGTTAAAGCGTCGCACAGGAGCAAAGTAACCGTACTCTCTGGATAAGAACCATAGAACAGGCAATCTGGGGGGAAGCGTGTGAATGATATTCAAAGGAAAAGCAGTAAAAGAAAGCAGAAGGAAAATTCATCGGGAAAATTTATGAAAGCATCGGACCACAACATTTCAGCGAAGTTTTGATGAATTGACAGTAGGATATGAAGTGGCAAGTGCTGTTTATATGAAATCACATTTATCTACGAACAACTAGGACATTTAAGAAAGGTAAATATAGATGTAGGCAACGAAGTAAGGGCCTACATTAACCTAATCCCATCCCATTTCAATCGTGGTTAACGTTATCCGCGCTCTCGCTCTCTCTCTGAGAATCATATTTTCTCGGCACAGCTATCACAAGAGTTACACTAGTCAGACGGGGCGCAGTTAAACATGTCAACCAACAGGAAACGGTTTAAATTTGCTTCACTCGTCTCTACTGACGTCTATGTGATGACTCCATATCTTTTACTGTCTATGCAATCATCCCTCACCCTTCCTTGTCCTCTCGAGCGCTGATCTATGATATAGGCACTCCACTCAGATGCCTGCCTGTGTGCACAGACTGGCGAGTGGTGCGGGGGGCAACGTCTTGAGGAACTGTCACGTACCACAGCGACATACGGCTGAGAAATTTGAGTTTAAAGCCAGACCCCTCGGTCAGGGAATAATGAGATACAGTCAAAGGGGTCTGATTGCCATAGGGCTGATATAAGACAAAAAGGGTTCATTTTCATAGAAAGACATGAGAGAGAAAGAGAGAGAAGGAGAGTGTCAAGTCCATAATCATGGAGGCAAGATGGAGACAAAGAAAAGGAAGGGTGAAAAGAGAAATCTCTGTTTTTGTTCTGACAACCTCATTGGTCCTCAATTTTAACAGCTTTCATTGCTGTCCAAAGCCCTTACTGCATGTTCAAGTGCATGGACTTTGCTCATCAACAGAAGCATTAACTTCAATCCTGTGCCATAACCACACACAGGAAATCAATTAAATGTAAAGAGGAAATGAAATTCTCAATAATGCATTTGATTATCCGTGCGCCGACTACCATTATCAAATTTACCATATGGCTCCAGCTAAAACAGTCACACACAATTCCCCACTGCACTACAGTAAAAACGCAGTCATTACCGTAATGAACCCCGCATAATCCCACTCTCCCAGCAGAGCTACATATTGACCCAAGCGACGCTGTCTTAATTTGTTGACAAACTCAGAAATGGAACAATCCTGACATGACGTTTCCAGATGTGTTCTGCGTTAACGGTTGTGACTGTGTTATTGTGTAAATTAGTGTGCATTATACAGAATGTGCAAGACATCATTATTTCATTAATGTTCAATAGTGTTGTTTAGTTAGATCGATTCATTTTGAATAGAAAGTAAAAGCATTTGCACATGTACCAGACACAATATGGAGCGGTATGAGCAAGAATATGACATTGTGTGTTTTGCTGTATTTGGCTCCAAGACTTGCAAGGAGAGCTGAGGACAGAGAGAGAGAGTGATGCAGTAAATTTCCTGGACCGAAATGGATATAAATGTTTTCATTGGTAGCTTGCAATGTTCAGGGCATTGTGTTTGCTTACCAGTGTCTCTGAAGGTTAAGAATCTGAAGAGAGCTTTCCGAGTGGAGGAAAATAGAACCCAATAAATAGCTTTAGGAACCCCTCCATCATAGATATAAATAACTCACATTATGCACTGTTCTGACTACAAAAGGTTTTATCTATGAAACACTTTATGCTGGATTGCTCATTTAATCAGACAGGACACCAAATGTTCCTTTCTATTGAACTGCTGAATAATTTCAGAGAAATTTCTTTTCTGTCTCTTTCTCTCTTTTCTCTCTCTTTCTCAAGTTTTTTCTTTCTTTTCCTTTTTGGCACGTAATAGAGCACTCTATCCTTTTCACTGAAATGAGTTTCTGAACTTGTGCCTATACTCCCTGGCTGAAAGAAAGCTTGGGACAATAATAGTGGAACAGAATTATTGGTTAAATTCTGACAGAAAAGGGAAGAATGGTAGTCTTTACCTCACTGGAACCTTTTGGTGGTGTTGGGGGGGGGGTATAGGGGGACTCACTCCGACCCTGACACTGCATGGAGCCCTACTCTGGCTCTCCTGCTCTCGTTTCAGCAATTACCCAGCCTGCCCCCTGGCTCTAATCGCCCTGCCACCCCAGCGTCATCAAAGCCGGGCGATTTGAAGCATGCTGGGACGCTCTCTGCAGAGTGCGCTCCTCTTTATTGCATTTGTCAGGCTAGTTAGTCAGACAGGGAGGAAGCCCAGTGCTATCATCACTCATCTGTGCCGCTGTCCTTCAAGCACGCGGCTGCAACAGCCCTCATCTGTCTGTGGCTTTACAAGTGGGGTTTGCTTCGCCCTGCACTGTAGTCAGCGCACCGAATATGCAGAGGACATGGACAGACACTGGTGGTGGGCAAAGCTTTTCTGAACTTTCAGACTTTCAAAGCAATTATTGTGCTGGAACATGTGTTAAAATTTGGAAACATTTAACAACTGAATTGAAAAAAATCCTGGCTGTCATTTGTGTAAAATGTGCTAAATGTTGAAATAAAATACATTGAGTGTGAAACACCAATGTCATGGTGCAGACAATTATGGATGTTGTTATGAACTGAGTGGGGAGAGTTTGATTATTTTATACTGTAGCCTGCACCCCACATGATTTACCAGGTGTCTGTTTATGACTGTTACAGATAATGACAATCATTGGCTACGTTTCCATGCACATCATATTCCAGTTTTATTTGGAATAATGACAAATCACACCTCCAGTTTGGCTGTTGCACTAAATTTTGCTATAGACCAGCTAACCCAAAAAATCTATGACCATCACAGTTTCTCAACAGGTTATTAGTACTATGACAAAACCTCTGTCCACCTTTGATTATCTATCGCACACAACAAGCATAACCTTTCATTAAACTCACACAGATTCTCATGTTTTGGCGTAAACAGTAAAAACGAATGATGAGTGCTCTGATTAACAGAAAAGCATTTTTAAGTTATCAGTTAGCAGAAAGCATTTGAGAAAAGTTTGGTCTTAAGTCTAGATATGGTGCACACCATATTCTTGATTAAGGTCCATATATGCTGGTTATGGCAGTATTCAGTATAACACGTTTCCATGTGCAGCAGAAAGGAGAATGTTCCCATGTACATGTTAATCAGCATATTCTGAATAAACCAGCGACGTGCAGTAGAAGTAGTATTTGTGTCATGATGTCTCAGCAGTCCCTGAATTTCATTCATGACTGTGAAATAGGTGAATTTGGCCAATTGAGTTGTGGTAGTTGGAATAAGGCTATGTTCATTCATTCACTATGTTAAAAATGTTCATTATTCCGAATAAAACCGGAATATGGTGTGCATGGAAACGTATAGTCAATGTTTACCGAATGTGATATCCAATGAACATAAATGCCATCTACCTTCAGCCTAAACTTAAAACGGTATCATTGAATATGAAAAAATGTCCCATGTCCAGATCTCACTGGTTTCCGGTTATGGCCATGGTGTTTTCCTGATTACGGTAATGCTTGGAAGCTTATCAACCTAGCTACAGTTGCCAATAGTCCCCAACCCACTTAATACGGTGCTGGATGAGCCACCACAAACAATTAGTCAAATGGATTCTTTGGAGAGGAAATCCTTGGTAGGCTTAATTCTATGGAAGTGGGTGATCTCTGTGTACAGCTTTTGCCCTCCAACTCATTCATGGAAGGCCAAAGTGTGTTTTGCTGTCATTAAAA
Source organism: Alosa sapidissima (assembly GCF_018492685.1). Lineage (NCBI taxonomy): Eukaryota > Metazoa > Chordata > Actinopteri > Clupeiformes > Clupeidae > Alosa > Alosa sapidissima. The sequence goes on from NC_055970.1 coordinate 2,692,322, forward strand.
ACCAAGCTGTCAAAAAACCCACAGAATATAGTAAGCTGACCTCCCTGTCTACTTTTTTGTTCTTTTGGGGAATTGTCCTAACGTTAAACATAATTCCTCTTGAAAGACATGAACCAGTCTTTCTCCTTTGCTCAACCAGTAAATTCTGATGTTAGACCTATGAACTCCAGACTTCATATCATAAAGAGAACCCAATCTACACAATAGGGCTTGTAGGCCCAAGGGAGCGACCCACAGCGCCCCACAGCCAGCATCATGAGAAGCATTGTTTTATTGTGTATCTTTGTTTATTTATTTTTTAAATATGCTCTCCGGGACTTTTTTTCTCGCGCCTAACCTGCCGGAGCAGCACTCTTTCAGTGCTCCGGTACCTCTTCATTTACAAATTAAACACGGCCCATAGCCCATAAGGCTTTTGGACCTAGGAGAGGAATTTTGCGGAAACGGTGCACCAGGTGCACTGTGTTGATTGGCTGGAGTAGTGTACTTTGTGTATTTCCCATTTGCAGAGCCACCATTGTGTAGATGTGGCACACATACTGTATAGTTTTTTTGTTTTTTTTTTAAGTGCACACACGCCTGACGGACATTGAGGAACAGTTCAGGGAATTTGACATGAAGCGTAGAATCGCAGACTGAGCCTTTAACCTTGAAAGGATGGCACTCTGAGTGCGTCTCAACAGCAGACCGCCCACAGTTAGTTGCACGCTGACCACGTGGGGAAACAAGAGAGATGTCCGAGTGTGAGGAGTGGTCATGTGTGAGAGAATGTGCCCACTGATGCTGGTGTTACTGCCCGAGTGCATCTCTCCTCGCTGGCTCAGTGGCTCAGTACTCCTCAAGCATGTCTCTGTGTTTCAGTGACATAAGGAACATGGAATATGGCTCATGAGGAACCCACCATAACATAGTGTGAGGTTCTCTGCTATGACTTTACTTACTTTAGTTACTCAGCTATAACTTTACGTTATTGCTAATCATGCAGCTCGACTAATGTAAAGGCACAATTTCAGTCATTCATGTGCTTTTCTTACAAAGTGGGATGAACTCGAGCCACAGTAGTCCTTCTGTCAGCTCAGACCAAACGGGAGAGAGCCTTCATGTGCAGTAGAGAATCTTGGGAACCCAACCGCCTGTAGCTGGTTCATGTTTTTGGTTTGTCTCTCAGGCTGCTATCTGTAGGCATGTATCCCTGCTAACTGGGAAGACCAAGCCTTTTTGTTTTGGTCATCTGGCCATAATAATTTGCCCTTTGTAAAAATCACTCAGATCTTTCTCTAATATCCAGCAAGTTCACTACGAGAAGGCACTGTTCGTTCACACTCTATTATGGCCACTTACAGATGCTAGTGTTAAAAGCCAATTATCATTCAGCTTTGATTGGAATGTTTTGGTTCAATGGTGTACAGTAGTGTATGTAGATCGTATTCAGAGGGACTAAACTTGAATACCTTAAAATTCAAGATGATACAGTTTGCTAAAAAAATGGATATAATATGACGCTTGTTTTAAATATTTAATGAGAGGTTCTTTGAACAAAGTGCAGAGACTTTTAATATTCACTTAATTTAAAAAAGGCCAGGAACACAAATGTCCATTAGGTGTCCCAGATACCTCTCTGTTGAGGAAAAAAAGAGTATGTAATTACATAATAACTACTCTGGTTCCAGTATCTCCTGTCTCGATTAATTATCCTGTTTTCAGCACTGCATTAATACACACGGCATGTGGGCCAAGCTATCTTGTTGTCGTATCATGCATGGTTTTCTGGAAGCAGACAGATCAGTCTCAACTGAGTGACCAGTTCAAAACAAACTGTTTGAAAACTGTTTGCGTGCGTTTTTGAAAGACAAACATTGTGTCTATGACAGTGCATTAAAGAGGGTGGCAATACAGCTCAGATCCTATATTCTGAAATCACTCATGTTCCAAATCTACACCTATGGCCGTATACATGATCTGAATCTGTTGTTCATTTATTTGATCCTAATACCTTTTCACACTCTTAATGCTAGCCTCCTTTCCAGAGTGACATGCAGAGCAAATTCAAATTCAAGTTCACCCAGGCTACTGTGATGCTTTGAGGAGGGCTACATCCATGCCCAGGATTCGATTTCATGTGTTGCTAAGCAGACTGAGGTTCTGGTTCAAAAGGATTCTGTTCCCTGTTAGAACACTCAGTGGGTTCTGGTTCAAAAGGATTCTGTTCCCTGTTAGAACACTCAGTGGGTTTCACAGGACTTGGTCATGTTGCTTTTTTAACTTGCAAAATTTAATAAATAAAGGCTGAATTATTTATTACCTGGTGGAAATGTTGAGGGTATGCTACATTTCATGTGATTCTCTCTGCATTGGCACTGAAATGAGAATGAAGGCCACACACACAGCCGGCGACGCGACAGGTATTTATAGGCGAATGGCAAAATTAGCAGAATCTATTGCAGCGACAGGCTATTCTATTGCAGCGACAGGCTATAGCCTATAATTAGCAGAATCTAGCAGGCAAAAGGCAAAATTAAACAGAATCTATTGAAGTGAATGTGGCAACACATACAGCAAGTGGAACGACGGTCTTCGCATCGCTCTAAGCGGCATTTCTATTTTTCAGGGTGATTTTGATACGTCATACGTAAGGGATAATGTATAGAACACCGGTCATTATTGGGAAATAGGTCCCAACAGGGCGAACCGCACCCCGACGCAGAGCGGAGGGGACCTATTTCCCGATAATGACCGGCGTTCTATACATTATCCTGCTTATTACATGGCTACTTGCCAAAACGAAACAATAAACTCCCCACGATATGACTCTTTAGCCTACATAGCCTAGGATATAGCCTATTTGTTATCGTTTCATCGTGGCTTTTGCTAAGAAACAAATAGTTGCAAGAACACACGCTGAACTTGAATCAAACATTCTTTAGAACACAGCTGATCAACCGTCTGCTTTCACTTTTGAATGATGTTCCAGTCCTTGCATAGCCTAGTGATATGAAAGATGTAAATTAGAAGCACAAAACCCATTTTCCTTGACAGCGGTATGTTATACTTAGCAACGGTCTGTTATCGAGACATAGCAGACCACAGAACGTTGATAAGGCCCATTCAAGTGAATGGAGCATTCTTCAGCATTATGAAGAGCCGTGTAATAAACGGTATGGTCAGTGCATCTACACTGAATCGATGGGTGATCGCGTTAAAAATGCTTACACATGCATTCCAATACAAATTTCAAGTTTTTGCCTGAAATTGCACTGTGCCTATTTACAAGGGCATTGTTCCCACCTCTCTTGCTGGACTTCTATAGAAAGCTGAGAACCTGTAGTTTTCGTAGGAAACAGTTAAAATAACTGTGTGATGTACTGACAAAAGAGTTACAGAGGCTAGAATATAGTTTTTTCTTTCTGCCGGATTACAAGCATCTCTGAACTGACCACAGCCCTCTAGGTCACTTGATATCACTTAGAAACACAACTGAGCCCTAGCACCAGGTCTTGTGAACCTGTGTGCAAAAGTAGATCAATATAGAATGAAAATATGAATGCTTCAGACCATTATTTGCCAAGGTATGCTCATGCGTTTTGTGAAATGCCTATGGAAACTCCTCATAGGACTTTTTGTTGCATACTGACAATCAAATGCTTACTGCACATTTTACCCAAACAAACGTCATAACATGATAGTGACAGATAGAGGTTGAACACTGTTGTTTCTACGACTGATTTAATGTGACACAAATCCAAGAGCATATAAGGCTAGGCTTGCATTTACTGTTAAAGCAACACCAAAGAACTTTCCCTCTGTCGCACACACGCTATGTTTATCCAGCACCGGCTTTGCAAATAACAATGTCCACAGTAAAGGTAGAATATGTTGCATTATTTATGAAAGTACGATGTATTGCGACATCAAACGCAAGTCAAATTTGTAGTTTTTTATGTCTCATTCCATCGAAGTACAGATCCGCTACCCGATCTGGCAAACTTACATAGCGCGGTTATAGCCGATAGAGGGCTGTGAAGCGAATGCAGAAGTGCCGTTCACCATGTTACAAGTTGATGAACCACTGAAACAATTTTGGAAACATTATTTTAAGGTACAAACAACTCTTTGGTGTTGCTTTAATATGCGCAGCCATCTTGGAAATTCAAACTCGTAGTACTCTGGGCTAGACCGAGTTGACGAGTCGTGTTCGGACTTCATAGGGCGTTCAAGTTTGAACCGAAAACAGCTCGGAAAATGACTTGAAAAGACAAATAGAATAGAATAGTAAACTAGTGACACTTTTTAGACCTCACTAGTTAACTAGTGGGCATTTGTGTCTTCACTAGTTAACTAGTGAGCAGTTCTGCCTTCACTAGTTTACATGTAAGTGTCACATTGAAGCCACTAGTTTACTAGTTAAAGTTCCTTTGGCCAGCATGTTAACTTGTGTGCCACATGCAAATGTTGTGGGTGGGATTTTGTGAAATTCTGCGCTGTGATTGGTTGTCATGTTCTATTTGGACATAGGGAGCCAATAGAAAGCCTTCATTTCCAGAGTTCTCCGCCTCCTAATTTTAATTCTGCGCCACTAGCTGACTAGTGTGAATTCAGGCTTCAACTAGTTTACTAGTATACATTTATACACTAGTTAACTACTTTGGACAAAGGATGCATCAACTAGTTAACTAGTGAGTCTGCTGCCATCACCTAGCTAGCTAGTAAGCCATTTATGGTTCATTAGTTAACTAGTGACATTGACCTACTCCAACTAGTTAACTAGTGAGGAGTTTTGCCTTCACTAGTAAACATGTGCACATTTTTGTTAACTAATGGACATTTCTGGCTCTCACTAGTTAACTAGTGAAGCTAATATGTGTTCACTAGTTAACTAGTGAGCATTTTTGCTGTCACTAGTTAACTAGTGTGCACAAACATGGCTCACTAGTTAACTAGTTGACAAAAATCAAGATATCAGAATAAATGCTCAAGCGGCTGGCCAAATTACATAGAAGTTAACAAGTGGGAATTTGACATTCAGTAGTCAGCTAGTAAACATTTTTGTACCTTACTAGTTGACTAGTAAAATATAGAAGTCTTTAAACTAGTTAACTAGTGCACATTTCAGTGTCCACTAGTTAACTAGTGAACATGCTGAGCATTACTAGTTAACTAGTAAGATATGAAACATATGAACTAGTTAACTAGAGAGAATTTGGGCCTTACTAGTTAACTAGTGAGCATTTTGGCTGTCACTAGTTAACTAGTTCACACAGAAATGGCTCACTAGTTAACTAGTGGACAGAAATGGCTTGTATGTACATGACAATTATGCCTGATATCAAGATATCTGAATGCTCAATCGGCTTGCCATAGTGTGGCCCATTTGTAATCAGACTATCATAGCATAGCATCACATTTGCCACATGACCTGTGTGTGTGTGTGTGTGTGCGGTGTGCGTGCGTGTGCATGCATCTGAGACGATTGCATTCGTCTTTTTATATTACATTACATTACATTACATTACATTTGGCTGACGCTTTTTTAGCCAAAGCGACTAACAACATGGTAAACAGTTTAAGTTTTAGATCAATTCTCAACAATTTTAGGACAATTTAAAAACATTAGAGTACAGTAAGAATAAGTGCATCAGTGAGTGCTGTTTTTAACAGTTACTTGTCAGTTTAAGACGGCTGGTGAGTGCTAGGATCAGTAAGACTTGTTGTAAGTGTTGCTATGAGAGGAGATGTTCTCTAAAGAGCTGGGTCTTCAGGAGTTTTTTGAAAATGGAGAAGGATGTCCCTGCCCTTGTAGGAACTGGCAGTGTGTTCCACCAACGAGAAACAACAGATGAGCAAAGTTAACTAGTGGGAGAAATCATACTGCAGGAAGGTCAAGGACAGCCGACGTCGTCGGATAGGCCTAATATCAGGTCAAGGACAGCCGACGTCGTCGAGTAGGCTAATATCAGGTCCAAGGTTCATTCACTTGTTTTGCCGCTTTGTTATAAAGCCTGGCATCACGGTCATCTGTGTTCAAGATTGCTCCATAAAAAACATCAGTTGGAATCCTGTCACGTCTCTCTGTTAGACTACCACTGAATCCAAATTCTCCCAATGGCCTCTCTCAGACAGCTGACATTCTCCCCTTCCCTGTCACGTCTGCCTGAACCCAGAAAAACTCTAAATACCACATTACTCTCTGCTCTGCTCAAATATTGCCAATTACACTCTATACAGAAACCCTGAAATCAGCCACCGTACAAATACTAAGCAGGTGGGTAATCCAGCTGGTTTGGTGGTTTACCCACCTGAATTTGATTAAACAAGAGTTTTCAGAGGATCCAGGAGGGAAGTCTCAGAGTGCCAGTTAGTTAGTGTTGTGTCTATCCACATTAATAGCTTCAGCCCCTCCACTTTCTTTTGGTTTACAGCACCATAGCAGATCTCTGCTACACATTAATGCTAGACACCAAACAATATATTGCGGTGGGCAATTTTGATGAAAGGTCACTGTGGCTTTATTTAAAAGTCCAAATCTAAATTGTTCAGGGGGATAGCCATGAAAACTCAAGCTTCCCACCCAGCCCAGTAGCTCGTAAAGGTTATATGGAAGTATGCCTGCTGTCTAGCGTCATCAGGACATCACTTAAGCCTTGTTATCACTATAACATTTGCTTTGCACCCAGAAGCCTTGATCTAAATCTGGGCCTCGGTATTAATAGTGACTGAGCATTTATTACAAATGTAGATAGATAGATAGATAGATAGATATACTTTATTGATCCCTAGGGGAAATTCAAGTAATGTATTGTCATTACTATTACTAAATGTAATACCTAGTTGGTAACGCTTTAGAATAACATGTGCTTATTAGGTATTAACAGTGCATAGTAAGCAGTTAACAATTTATTACTAACAGTTAGTTAACTGTTGTTATCCTTTAATAACATTAACTAACTGTTAACATGCAGCTTGTAAGTGTTAATAAGCAGCCTTTTAAGTTACTTACAAGCATATTTGTTAACAGTTGTAAGTGTTAACAAGCTGCTTGTTCATGCTTGTTAATGGTGTATAAGACAAAGAGGTGGATAACTAATACGCTTATAAGACCTTTCTTACCTATTTGTAGTAAATTTTGCAGCCCCCCAATCTAAAGCGAGGACCATGTAGCCTATAGTTCCACAAGCCCAACCTTCTATCTCTCTGTATACTGTATCTATCTATCTAGCTTGGTTTAGCTATGAGAAATGCACCTTCAAAATTGCTGCAGCGAGCAGGAATTGAACCCCGGACTCCTGCGTCAGAGAGTGCATCGCTAGATAGATAGATACCGTACAGAGAGATAGAAGGTTGGGCTTGTGGAACTATAGGCTACATGGTCCTCGCTTTAGATTGGGGGGCTGCAAAATTTACTACAAATAAATAAGAAAGGTCTTATAAGCGTATTAGTTATCCACCTCTTTGTCTTATACAACATTAACAAGCATGAACATGCTGCTTGTTAACACTTACAACTGTTAACAAATATAGACTAGGCAGGATTTTGGAAAATGTGCTTATTTAAAGTCCCGAAGGCAAATCATGTTAATTTTTGGCATACAACATTTTTAGGGGTTTTGAAGGGTGCTGAATTCAAATCTTCTGTATGCCAGGCTCAAAAATGTCCCATAATGCCTCAAAATGGAGAAATCCAATATGGCCACCGCCAGGTCAAAATCTAACTAGTCACCTTTCTTTTAGACTGTACAAGGTAAAAACCTGAATGGGTAACACTTTATTTTAATGTGTCGCTGTTACAGTGTACCTACCTAATTAGGTACAGTGGTACAACCTGTGTAACAACATGTACTATCAGGTACTATCATTGTACTTGCATTATGTATTTGTGGGTACCTACATATAGTTGTTACATTGTAATACTGAGTGCTTTTACAAAACTTTGCCAATTTGTCTAAATTTTCATCAGAGGCAAAGAGCTGACCTGAGACCTGCTGGATGGGGTAAATCTGGTCATGATAGATTTGATATACAAATCATTCTTAGCTCCAGTCAAGGCCTCATTGTCTTCAGTGTACATGTAACAGCTGTGCTGCTACAACCTTGTTACTCTTTGATACAGTGGAATAAACCTATTAAGTGTACTAGTTAATTACTTACATGTACATATGACATGTATGTTATGTCTTCGATGTCTTGGAACAGGTCTACTAATTCACATGTACTGTGTGGTGTAACAGCAGACATGTTTCAACACATCAATTACAGGATGCATGACATCACTGACAGGATGTATATAATATGTATGTACTTAACTGGTAATGTAAGTACTTAACTGGTACACTTTTATACTGGTTTATTCCACTGTATCAAAATAGTAATAAATGTGTACCAACACAGTTGATACATGTACTACAGTATGTAGGGTAATGGCAGACATGTTCCAAGACACCAATGACACAACATACATGTAATATGTAATTGTAAGTACTTAACTGGTACACTTCATTTTAATGGCTTTGTGACACTGTATCAAAGAGCAATAACCAACACAGTTGATATTAGACTATGTAGTGAATTAGTAGACCTGTTCCAAGACATCGAAGACACAACACAACATACATGTCATATGTACATGTAAGTAATTAACTGGTACACTTAATAGGTTTATTCCACTGTATCAAAGAGTAACAAGGTTGTAGCAGCACAGGTTGGAGCTAAGAATGGTTTGTATATCTATCATGACCAGATTTACCCCATCCAGTAGGTCTCAGGTCAGCTCTTTGCCTCTGATGAAAATTTAGACAAATTGGCAAAGTTTTGTAAAAACACTCAGTATTACAATGTAACAACTATATGTAGGTACCCACAAATACATAATGCAAGTACAATGATAGTACCTGATAGTACATGTTGTTACACAGGTTGTACCACTGTACCTAATTAGGTAGGTACACTGTAACAGCGACACATTAAAATAAAGTGTTACCCCTGAATGTAATGTGCTTTTATAGGTTTTCACATATAGGGAATTCAATGCCATGCTCAGATTTAAGATCAAGACTAGAGAAAATGCTTGAAATGAAGGTACATGGTTAAAATTGTTGTCTCGGATAATGAATAATTCATCAAAAAAGAGGACCATGAAACAGGTTGATGGCTTTCTGAAGAATTTACTTGAAACATGTTTAGAAGCAAGGTTGATTACCATATTTTATTTATATATTTATATTATTTATCTGTTTTTATCTATTTATCTGTATTTTACCTATTTATTTAGTAATTAATCCATTCTCTTCTAATCAATTCTTTAAACTTCTTGGTATGAAGAGGTACTGTAGGTTACACACTTAGGCTATCCTAATCATCCTCATCCTCCTCCTCTCCAGCAGTGTTCTGACAGGTGCTGCTGCAGCTGCATGACTCCATGCATAACATGCAACTTTTCCTGCTGTACTGTAGGCATCCCAGGGGTGGGGTAGCCGCCCACAACCTGGCCGGGGGGGCCAGCGTGCTAGTGCCCGTGGCCTCTCCAGGCGCCCTTGTCGTTCCTGACCATCTCCGGCCAGCCAGCCTCGCCTCTCAGCTCGATGCATTAAGGCTTGGCTGGCCTTAGGAGCAGATCCATGGGTGCTCTCCACCATGAACTCAGACCTTACGTGCATAGCTGTCCACCCTCCTGGTCAAAAGGGTGATAAGGGAAGTCAGGAGTTCAGACCCCCAAGCGGGGTTATTCTCCCGTTATTTTCCTGTACCCAAGCACACAGAGGACCTTCGTCCTATTTTAGACCTCAGGGTACACCTCCGGTCTCTGAGGTGCAGGTTCATCAAAGTTCCGAGGGTGCGGCAGGCCATCAGTGCAGGGGACTGGTTTGCTACCATCGACCTACAGGATGCTTATTTTCAGATACCCATGGCCAGTGCATTGGCGGTTCCTGAGGTTTGTGTTCGAGGGTCAGGTCTTCGAGTTCCAAGTCCCCCCATTTGGAATCTCTCTGGCCCCCCAAACCTTCAGCAGGTGCATGGATGCAGTTCTTGCACCCATGAGGCAGAGGGGGCTCAGGATATTAAACTATCTAGACGACTGGCTCATCTGTGCAACCTCAGAAGTGCAATGCCTCCTACACGTGGCCTTGCTGTTGAAGCACATTCAGGACTTGGGCTTGCGCCCCAATCCCAAGTAAAGCAGGCTCCAGCCTTCCCAAGTCACCACCTTCCTGGACATGGTCCTGGACTCCAGGAGGGAAACCGTCTCAATGTCTCAGTTGCTTCACGTTGCACGCCCAGGTGGAGTGGAAACTGCCTTCGCCTCTTGGGCCTTATGGCCCTTCACATGCGCCCAGTCCAGAGGTGCCTGTTGAGCCTCGGTCTGTGCCCCCAAGGGCCCTCCCAGGCCAAGGTGACTGTGTCCCGCAGGCCTCACAGGGCCGTATACTGGTGGAGAGATCCCGCCAACACCAAGAAGGAGAGTGCCATGGAACCAGAGATTCGTCAGTGGGTCGTAATTTACAGACGCATCCCCAGTAGGCTGGGGCGCTGTTCTCGATGGTCAGGGCATCAATGGTCTCTGGACGGACCCTTGGCTATCCTAGCACATCAATGTCCTGGAGCTGAGGGCCGCTCTCCTCGCCCTCCGACACTTTCTACCGTGGCTAAGAGGCCAACATGTGATGGTGAGGAACATGTGCACCGTGAGCATGGTGACTGCGGCCTACATCAAAGACAGGGGGGCTTGGGGTCCCCAGGTCTTTGCAGCCTGTCGACAGACCTGTGGCTCTGGGCTCATCCCTGTAAGGGTCCTGTCCATGCTCCTTTGTTTGTTCCCCATGTGCTTTGTGTTTACCTGCCTGTCACCTGTCTTTGTCTCCGCCCCATCTCCTTATTTGGTGTGTGCTTTCTGTCTTGTTAGTTTTCCCTCCGTTTCTGTTTCCACACCTGTTCCCCGTTAATGTCTTGTTGGTCTCGTCCAGTCCTCTGTCTTTCTGTTAATTAGTCTGTTAGTTTAATATTGGTTTCCACCTGTCTCTTGTTTTACCTTGATCATTGTCCACCTGTTCCCTGTTACCCATTGTGTATGTAAACCCTCTGTCTCCTCTCCGTCCTTGTGGTTTATTAGTCTATGTGGTTTATGTTTAAAATAAAGATTCTTGCAACTCTGAAGATTGCCTTGCTGTACTTTGCCCTACGTTTGGGTCAAGCCCTTGCAACCGTGACAATCCCCTGTTCAGCTCTCTCAGAGCAGTTCATGTGCCGGGGGCCTTGAATGCTGTGGCCGACATCTTGTCAAGAGGGGGCCCACATACCGGAGAGTGGAGGCTCTAGTTAGCTTCTTCCTATTCACAAAGGCTAACTAGTTAACGTTTTTTTAGTTTCTTACAATATATTAATTATTCAGTTAGCCTATACATAATCCTCACATAACAACCTTCACATGCTATTATACAGTAGATGTATTACATGGTCCTAAACAAATTGTTGTGATATTATGTTATAGTTTACCTGTTACTGCTGAGCATCATGTGAGGGGAGCGACATAATTGCTAAAAAGCGCCTCCTCAGTGTATAGGTAGAGGGTGTGGCCTCATTCAGGGTTACATATAGGTATTTGTGTGTGTAGGGGTACGGGTAGGGGTGGGATGGGCAAACATGTCATCATAGCACACTGACATCAAAACAATAGGCTCAGGTACAATATTTCATTAGTAGGCAAATCGCCTAGTAGTAATAGATTAAGAGTTTCAAACATTTTCTTCAAATACTAAATAAATAGTTAAAATACAGATAAATAATATCAATAGATAGTTAAAATATGGTAATCAACCTTGCTTCTAAACATGTTTCAAGTAAATTCTTCAGAAAGCCATCAACCTGTTTCATGGTCCTCTTTTTTCATGAATTATTCATTATCCGAGACAACAATTTTAACCATGTACATTCATTTCAAGCATTTTCTCTAGTCTTGATCTTAAATCTGAGCATGGCATTGAATCCCCTATATGTGAAAACCTATAAAAGCACATTACATTCAGGTTTTTACCTTGTACAGTCCAAAAGATAAGTAATTAATTAGATTTTGACCTGGCGGCGGCAGCCATATTGGATTTTTCCATTTTGAGGCATTATGGGACATTTTTGAGCCTGGCATACAGAAGATTTGAATTCAGCACCCTTCAAAACCCCTAATAATGTTTTATGCCAAAAATTAACATGATTTGCCTTCAGGGTTAATTTATTTTAAAAATTGACCTAGACTATTATCAATACATCTGATGTTTTGGTTTGTTATTTCTCAGCAGTGTGATCTAGTACAATTAATGCACTTAATGCATTAATTTGGTTTCCATCCTGCATAATACAGAATTTAATGAGAAATACTGACTTTCTTTGTGTGCAGTCTTAATATGAGTACCACATGACATTTGTACAAATGTCACCTAATTCAGACCTGAATATGTTGCTGCTTTGTAGCCTATGATCACAAGACACCTTGGATATTCTGAATCATATAACATGTACTGTACATAAAATCTGGTTCTTTATGTCAGATCAATGGGGTTTAGATACACTGTTAGACTTAGCTGTAAATTCCCAGTTATTTTACACTAAATACCCAGTAAATACCATGTCATTAATAGGCAGTATCTTACTGTAGTTTGCTTTGCATTATGGGTTTTAAAATAACAGTTCATACAACTTGTGGTAACTTACTGGGAATTGGGGGAAATTGTGGTAGTCTACTGTTTACAAAAGTAGCCTATAGTAGTGCTACTGTAGAATTCAAATTTGCTACTGTACTTTGCAATGAATCATGGGACTTTTTTACTGGAAATTATGTCATTTGTGGAAACAGTAGTGCTACTGTAACAACGTGCTTATTTGTAACAATTTTGCTGTTGTCCTGCCTGGACTCCTCCTTTTCAATCCTGTATCAGGTAAATCAATGTATCAGGTAAAAAATATCACATCCTCCACCCCCTTATACAGGCGTCAATGAGATAACAACACTTAACAGTCTATATATACAGTCTATGGTCGAACTCGGTATACATGTGTTATTAACCCCTAGGTTCATTTTGCGCCGGAAATGTCCTTTAACAGTCCACTGACTAAGTTAACGTTAGCAGCTTGCTGCTGCTTCATAATTTAATTGACAAACCTAACAGCAACAAATAAACGTCCTTTTCACATATTAATGATAAACCAACATAGAGATTTGCGACTCACCAAGAAATTTCTGTGGAGGATGAAACGCTGCCATTGATCGGTTCTTCACGTTAGCTGATACTTTCGTTAGCCAAATGTATCGGTTCTTCACATTAGCCGAGACTTTTCTGGTTAGCCAAATGTATTCTTTCTTTCGTGCACATACCTAAGCAGTTCGTTGTGTGCTTTAGCTTTCAAGCTTCAAAAGGTGCATTACTCCCACCAGTTGTTTGTGAATGGAATTGCATCTCTGATCATCGTTCTCAACAAGTTTGACATTTATTGATGATTGACGGTACAGGGGCCATTCAGGGGCCAATGAGATTTCAGGTGGGGCCAGGGCCCCTGTGGCCCAGCCCCTAGAACCGCCCCTGGCAGGATGTAAACTGATCCTGCTTCGGTCGGCGGGTACGATACACTAAACTTGCAAGCGGGATATTCTTCCTACAGGCAGTAGGGGCGGGCGAGAGAGTCTTCATTCGCCCTGTAATGAGTCATTTAACCATATACCGACTTATGGAGATGGAGAGTAATTAACACGAAAACGTTGCCTGGTGTCCCTTTAAGGAGAAGATACGGTAACTTACAGGCAACACTCTAGCCTGAGACATACTGTAACCATGTTACAGTAATGCAACTGTATGTGTCGTTAGCAGTAAGGACACCATACCGCTAAAGACACATATACCGTAAAACTTCAAATAATCGCAGAGTCCCTAAGAGACGCCTGTCTCTTTTAAACGTCTGGCGTGGCTACAGGTTTGGGTTAAAGGCCGGTCTCCAGTAGAGGCCTGGGCCCAGTTCCCCGAAAGCATCTTAAGCCTAAGAGCATCGTAAAGTCGCTCTTACAAACGTCTTAAGATTTGCCGACTGTTTCCCGAAACCATCGTAGCTTAAGAGCATCGTGAAAACACTTGTAGATCTACGAGTGCTCCAGAGTACTCGTTACCGGCTAAGAGCGTCTTAACAGTACTTCTCACTGAGGTCACCAACAGGACATACAGAGGAATTACAACTTTTCCCATTCTTTATTGTGTTTACCTGTGATGAGATTTTAGCGTGCAAAATAGCCTATATTTAATGGTCATAATAATGTGATGAAAAGCGGACAAAAATGCAATAAAGTTATGAAACGAGACGTTGCCAGAATAGTTTGACATTATCTTTGCTAAGTGAATATTTTATTAGGCCTATGACGTAAAAAGCAGAGAAAGCAACATGTGGTTTAGTCCGTAGCCTACTGCATCAAAATCTAAGCCTACACATTTCCTCTCTTTCTTACTTGACTTCTTTCTTATCTTCAAACGTGTTCTTAAGTGGCACCGCGAAAAATTATTGCATGGTGCAACAATCTAATCTTAAAATAATTACAATTTATGTTTCTGTGTGGTATATAACCTACTTGGGATGCTTTCATGCAGATGTCAAAGTGCTTCTATTTTCGTATTGATGTGAATTAATGTGTAGATCCGAAGTTTAAATGGTAGGCCTATAGCTGTGACGTGCACCGTCAAATCAGAGGATATTTCAGAACTATTAACGTGGACAGCTCCCCTTAAGAGCATCTTAAGAGCAGTGCATGCGCGTTCACGCTACGAGCATGTTCGGGAAACAGTCGGAAAAATCAAACGAACGATCGTAAGATGAATCGTAGAAAACCCTCTCAAGAGCGTGTCTCCGTCGTTATCGGGAAACTAGGCCCTGGTCACAGTTGTAAGGTTTTAGAATGTTGAATCAAGTTGCTGCTCATCTTGTTGCGAATCTTGGGTGTGATTTGGGCTTAAGTATGGCGCAGACTGCGCACGTTATGATTAGATGGCATTAAAAGACTGCGGTGGGGAAAAGCTAGAGTTCCAAATTGTATAACTTTTTTCCCAATATGAACTATGCCTATATGTCCGACTTCGTTCATCGTTCAATTCATCCCTTGTGTTTAAAATTTGCGGATAGGCCGATGGTAAGCTTGTTTTTATGCTGGCAACAAAACCAGAATGGTTCGCGAACGTTATTCTTTATTCTAAATGCCATGGCGATGTAAAGTCAAGTGCGCTTCTAGGGACTGGTGTTTGCGCGCACAGTTTTTATTGATGAGTCAGAGTGGCAAGTGCTGCGCATAGTTGCAGTGGAATGTGGCTGCCCAGGGCATTATAAAACTTCTCACTCTTAGACCTACTCATACACGGCGGTGAAATGGTGTATTTAGCTGTCTAAATTCGAATCATATGCTGGAGGAGAAATCGTCGGACATCCATGATTATTTTGTTATTCAGCACCCCTGGTTAAAAATATGTTCCCGCGCACCTGGAAGTAGGCTATGATTTGAATGTAGACTGTTGTCAAATTTGGCAAATACAAAACAGGAGAAACAATATGGTTCATGCTCTCTCATGCTGTTTCATTCATGCTGAAAAGGAGGGAGAATGAAACATTAAGCACGTTCCACTTTTGCATAAATAATTCCTGAACGGTTTTGGTCAGGGCTGATAATGCAACTGTATTTGACAAAGGACCGATATAGGCTATTTGCTAGTGACAAAATATGTGCTTTCAGTGTGATACGATCTCTTTGTAGATTACGTTTAATTAAAACGTGGTTCATCTGTTCTGGCTATCCCCGCTATTTGGATCTTACTGTATCTCACTCAATGAACCTCTCAACACTAAATGAATGATGATCCGTAATTGTCATCAGATAGCCTAGTCATATAGGTAGACATTCAGTGTGTTTGAAATAATTAATTCGATAATATTTTCCATCTTTGCAGAGGAAAAGTTTTGTGTAAAGGGAATTAAAGGCCTGTCTCATATAGACGCCTGTCTCTAATACTAGCCGGTGCAGTTTGGCGATTTGGGAAAATAAAAGCCCAGGCTATTATTTGGAGTTTTATGGTAGTTTACTGTAACATGGTTACAGTATGTCTCTGGCTACAGTGTTGCCTGTAAGTTACTGTAAAAATACAACAAAAAGTCTAGCAGTGTAGATGTTTTTAAGTGTTCTTGTAGGGCCATAAGCTCATGATCCTTTTTTCCATGTATGCGATACTAATCAATTTATGGGTGAAAAATCCTTCAATAGAACACACACAGATCCATATAATCTCATTACTGAGCCTAAATAAATAGTTGGGTATTACAAAAATACATAAACATTCACCAGTAATCCCTTATGTTAGGGATGAGGGTACGTGCACTTCTCATTAAAATGGTGTTATGAATTTCAATGTGGGACATTGCATGGAACATTTACTTGACTTTTCAGTTGAAGGCCTTCAACTGTTTTCTTCCCTTTGAAAGGGGGCCGAGCAGCGGCTGGCTAATGTAATGAGTGTTCATTAAGCCTGTGTGACTTGTTTCCTAGTGCCACGGTGCAAATAAAACATCAAACAACGAGTTCTCCTAGGACAAAAACTCTGTGTGTGTGTGTGTTTTTTCTACATGTGGTTTTGTTTGCTAATTGGGTTTAGATACAGTAGCTTTATCAGTTAATGAGGTATACCAGCACACATTGCGTATAATGTCGGCCATACTCACAAGGTCTTAATCTGCTTCAAAAAAGCCTTTTGTCAAAGTGAAGAAAGGGCAGAAAATCAATTGAGGGACTGGTTAGGAAACAGGCGTGGGTTGCGATCAGTAGCAAGGCTTCAAATTACAGAGTTATGCCCACACTTTAATGGAGGGAGCTGATTAAATGGAACAGTTAATGAAAACCGGCTTTCAATTTAATTAAACTCTAATTAAGATTATTATGTTTGTGTGCCACAATTATTTTATTGAATATGGAGTGAATAATTCATCGATGGATGGAGCAAAAAAACTGTGCTTGTGTGCATGTGTATGTGTGGGTCTGGGGTGGGAGGGGGGGTCATCATTTAATGTGCAGCATTGGATGCCCTTCCTGCTTGCCAAACCTGTGTGTTTGAGTTTGAATAAGGGGATTTTATGGAGCACTATCAGGGGAGTGTGCAGACAGCATCAGTCAAGCAGCCCACGTTGTCTGTCTCGTTAGTCGAACTTGTGTCGTGTCAGTTCTTGTTTATTCTAAAGGGGCCTAACTGAGGAGGATAGATGACACGGCTGTCCTAAATCCTCCACAAAAAACTTCCTGCTAAGCTGTTTCTTCATCATCTTGTATTTCAAAATAACTGCCCCACGGAGACAATAAAGTTATCTACTACTACTAAATCAAGATTCCTTTATTATCATTTTATCATTGCCTGTAATCAAGAATAAACATTACTCTGATACCATCAGGGTGTGCATAAATACCAGGCGTTCATGCATGCGTGCGTGCGTGCGTGTATTTGTGTGTGTGTGTGTGTGTGTGTGTGTGTGTGTGTGTGTGTGTGTGTGTGTGTGTGTGTAAGCACCTCATGCTCTTTTTACAACGTCTCGACTCTATGGTTGCTCCAGGCGAGGCCATGGGTTTTGGATCTGATCTACTATAGGGTCAGTCGTGGCCACTGCCCTTCAGAGTGAACCTCCTGTCACAGGCAAAAGGGGCAGATTTGGCATCCGAACCCAGCCGCCCTATGGGTATATGGCCCCTGCAGAGTCCATCACTGAACAGATAGATGAGACTGTCACAGCCATGCGATGAGATGCAAGCCATGCCAGAGCTCCGTCTACTCGAGACAGTTATTCTCTAGGTAGAGAATCTTTTCAGCCTGGAGTTCAGGTAGGAATATTGAACCTGCAATGTGCCCGATGCCTCTTGTCCTTCGCTTTTTACAGTCTCAGTTAGACCAGGGCAAGGTTGTGAGTACAATGAAAGTGTATGTCTCTACCATCTCGGCATTCCATAGGGGCTTTGATGACAGATCATTGGGCTGGCACTCGTTAGTTTGTCAATCCTTAAAGGGAGCCCGCCATTTATGCCCAGGCTGTAGCTTGCAGGCACCGAGCTGTGACTTGCCCCTGGCTTGATTGTAGCAGTTGGAATGGTTCTTTAAGAGCTGAGTGAAGTGATTGAAGTTGTGTTAAATGTTAATGTGGGTGGGAGCAAATAGGTACAATGCTTGTTTTTTTGGCGAAAAGGGTCAATATCTTTAGATATGAATTTCTAAAATGATAAAGCACAACCTTAAACACCACTGTTTACATAGGGATGGTGGGGATAAGTTCGTACCACTTTTTGCCATGACTTGACTTGACGTGATGACTAATTTTGTCCACACCACTTTTAGCAGCTAAAACAAATCAATACAAAGCCTCTTAATGGTGCTTAATCGTCATACTAGCCTGTTAGTGGCCAACAGATGCAAATTGCGTCCAAATTTACACCCCTTCTTCTCTGTTGAATTGCTCGCGGAGTACTCGTCGCACACAGATATCATACGCATTATCATGTGAAAGAATGTACGTCCGTCAACCACATTGGGTTAATAATGAATTCTAAAAATCTAGTAAATTGTATCTTTTTTTTTTTTTTTTGCAGGGGTGTCATGATACCGTTCTAGTATCGGTACACCATGCAAAACTAATGGAGTATAACTGTCTGTGTAGTGTGTACCAGAGGCATTTATAAGGACATTTATAAGGAGTAATAGCTAACTCTTCATGGGCTGGCTAAAGCCGCAGAGGTAAAGGTTTTCAACATAATTTCTGAAGATTCCCCAAAAGGGCTCATTGACAGCTGGGGTTGTTCTGTAATTCCAAAAGAATGATGGAGCAGTTAATGAAGCCCCCCCCCCGTCTCCCCTTGAGCCAAGCTAGTGACAGACCTGTGTACTCTTATATTGACAGTGCCTCATACAGTAGGAAGATGAACATGAAACCGAATTAGCATTCAGGGCATGAAAAACGGAAGAAACTTCACGAGAATGAACAGCAGTCGGGTAAACTTGTGTTCGTTCCATGGTTTGATGTCTACACGCATCTCTCCACTGCGTGTTGTTGGCCTAGCCTAGACCTATCTAACAGGGAAGGGAATCCCCTGATCTGTCTGCGGCTTGCTTGCTAGCCTGTCCTAGTCAAGGTACAGAACTACAAAGTTGCATGTCCTGTTTTTTGAATGCGGGCGACTGGCTATACATTAAAAAAAAAAAAAAAAAACATGCGAGATCCCGTCAAAACTAATCTTCCCATATATTTTAAAAGAAGTAAATGTATACAATATTTCAGTCAAGCTTTAGTTGGTTTAGATAGTCTGCAACTGAACAAAATGGAAAGTAGCCTAATGTGGGTTATTAACTTTGATTTGCTGTGCTGCATGGGCAATATAATCATAAGGGAATCAGGAGATCCAGTAGCCTACAGTAACAGTCAGCCTCAGCCAGCCAAAAATAACTGCATTACTTGAGTCAAACTGCAAAAGTATCAAACTGCAGATTTCTGAGTATCAAAACCGCAGTTTTGGAGGAATATTTACAGTTCTTATGCAGAGAATGCAGTATTTTGGACACAAAAAACTACATTGTACTGCATAGTACTGTATTTTACTACAGAAATGCAGTATTTTGGACATGAAAATACTAGGCTACTGCACTGTAGCCTACTATAACTGAACTGTACTTCGAAAAAACTGCAGTTATTTTTTGTAAGGGGATATGTACAGCAAGCATCAAAAGCAAACAGCCCAGACCCTAAAACTGGGCATTTATAGCTGTAAAGGTTTGGGGAAAAAAACACTATATTGGGTCATTCCGTGTCAAATCAACAGATGCCTCCCACCTGACCATCTTGGATTTCCTTCATATTTTATGTCAATGATGTCATTATTTTTATAAAGCCGAAAAAACAATTACAGGCCACATAAACAAGGGGTAAACGTTTCGGGTCTAGCTGAAACATTTACCCTTGTTTATGTGGCCTGTAATTGTTTTTTCGGCTTTTTAAAATACACTTTTGGAACTACTCAGCCCCTGTGTGCGATCAACCCTTTCTTCACTTGAGTATTATGTTTTTTGGATGGTTGAAATTTTCAGGGAATATTGCACGACTGTAGACATTGTCAGATCTTTCACATTTCTATATAATACTCATATTGTAGTGCATTATTAATGAATAGAAATATTTCCGGAAGATATCAAAATGTATGATTTATGATACATTAAAGGGACACCAGGCAAGCCTGATGCTTTTTCTCTACGAAACTCTCCCTCGCTCGGTCTGAAGCTCTTTTCCTTTTGCGTCTTCCGTCAAGGGTTTTCGCTGCTTCTTCGCCGGCTCTGCCATTATACACATGTTTGCAACAATAATATAGTGTTTCGTTAGCCTCCCTCTGTGCTGTGGATGCAGGATGTAAACTGATCCTGCTTCGGTCGGCGGGTACGATACACTGAACTTGCAAGCGGGATATTCTTCCTACAGGCAGTAGGGGCGGGCGAGAGAGTCTTCATTCGCCCTGTAATGAATCATTTAACCATATACCGACTTACGAAGATGAGTAATTAACACAAAAACGTTGCCTAGTGTCCCTTTAAACATGAAAAAAATAATCTCACATCTATGTTTTAAGTGTATTTTACCATGTATGACAAAATCTAACATAAAAACAATTATATCACCTTAAAGGCAATGTTTTCATTAGTATAATTACAAAATATTAATGGTGGTCGAAGCGATGCCACGCGTTTTTTAGGCTAAAACATTTTATGTCACTTACTGCAAACATCACCTAACCAACCGCTAGCTGTCTAGCAATTTCACTGAAATTACTTGATCAAATTGGGTTAGCATGAATCAATTTCGTAAACCTAGACATTTCATAAATGTGCAACTGATGTACATGATAAAATCAAGTAATTTCACAGTGATTCTTTTTTTTTCAGTGAGGGTAGAGGTAAAACTCTTCCTACAAGCTATTTCCAGCAAACAACTTCAGAAACATGTTTTCTGGAACTCATAGACCTATTTGAACTTGTTGAAGAATAGTCATAATATGGGCACTTTAAACTCCTCCCTCTCTCCCACCTTATCTTACCTTAGCATACTCCACTTGACGGGACTTACTGTAGTCAGTTGATCATCTGAATAAGAGAATGCTGAGGCCTGACCTATTCATGTGGTTTGTCAAGGCTTCAAGTTTTGTCTTTGTCTATTTTGTCTCAGATATTTTACCTTGCCGTAGTAAATACTTTTCAAGGCTTTTCAATACTTTTCAGCCAAATAATAAGACTGGTTTTCTGCCTGAGAGACGCTGCCCTCTATGCTAAGTGCACAATATTCCCTATTACAACTTTGTTTGCTTGAATGTCTATCCTCAGTAGGCCTATATACTATAAACTTAATGTTCATGGGATTTAAAATGAAGTAAATCAGTGTCAGTCAGTTACTAGTCAGTTGGAGGAGCAACAAGTAGCATCGCATTGCAACAGTGGAATCAACCGTAACAAAGCAAAAGTGGTTTTAATATTGTCAGTGAGAATGAACATCAGCTAGATACTCAAGGTCATGCGGTCAAATTTTATGGTTATATGGAGTCATACATGTCCTAATGTTCTCCCTCAGTATATTATCTGTATCGTTTTGAATTTTAAGTCCTGTAGCACTTGACACACCTGGCAATTCAAGCTTGTGAAGTTGGTTATTTTTTTTATTTATTTTTTTTACTTTCAGACACGTTCTAAGGGGATGATAAAACAGAATAGACAGATCTAATGCTTTTAAGTTGTCTACAGGGGGACGTAAAATTGTCACCACCAAAAAAAAATTGGGTTTACACCCCATGTTGTCCTTGCAGAAGGGTGATAAAGTTGACCATTTTGACTCCCTCAGATGACTTTTCTTTTCATTTTTTCCAACTTCAGACATGTCCCGAGGGGATGGTAAAATAAAAAGGTTGGATCTAACACTTATAAGTTGGTCACAATGTAGCATACTGCTGCAAGAAAAATAAAAAATGGTTTACATATCATGCTGTCCTTCCAAAAGGGTAATGAAATTGGCGTTTTTATGGTTTTTGGGTGATTTTAGAGCTGAATATAGAGAATTGCTTAAGGGATATCACCGGGCACCCTCCCTTGGCAACAAGAAACAGCAAAGAAAAAAACTTTAACCGACAAAACCAGGTTCACCAGTACTTTTATTTTTCTCATGATTGAATTAAAAGTCTTAAGTCTTGTTGAAGCGATTGGCATATGCAATGAGGACGGTTCAGCCTCTTGTGATACAGGGTGAGACTAATGCATGGCTATATACTGTACAGTGAGGAACACTGTAAAGGCAATAGATTTAGCTTTTATTTCTCATTAATCTAATGAGAAACCTAAGTATGTTATATGTTTTCACCTCACATAATCAGATACATAATCTGTACCTATTTTTTTTTTTTTTTTGTATAAATGAGTCTTCCATATTTGCAAATTACCTCATTCAGTCTCATTTTATCTGGCACTTGCTGCTAGTCTGTTGCGTCACTCGAGTGTAACAATATGACAGGTTCGCTTCAGGTTCTGTTATCTCTGCCTTTTCAATTTCATCTCCCTCTCACTCGTTCAAAGTTTCACTGACTTTGCAGATTACTTACAGACAAAGGTCATGTCTTTTCATAAATAAGGACAATTGGTTGCAGAATGACTACAAGCTATTTCCAGCAAACAACTTCAGAAACATGTTTTCTGGAACTCATAGACCTATTTGAACTTGTTGAAGAATAGTCATAATATGGGCACTTTAAACTCCTCCCTCTCTCCCACCTTATCTTACCTTAGCATACTCCACTTGACGGGACTTACTGTAGTCAGTTGATCATCTGTGATCTAGACAGGGTGTGGAAAAAAGTGAGCAGAAAGAAAACAACTCAAAGGTAAGCCTGTATTTCCCTCTCATTTACTTATGTGGACGTGAGAATTCAAGGCAAGGCAGCTTTATTTATATTGCACTTTTCATACACAGTGGAACTCACTGTGCTTTGCAGTGTCAAGAACATAAAAATAAGTTAGGTATAAAGTAAAGAGAGGTTAAAATGTGATAGCCCGGCAGCCAGTTGGTCAGACCTGGTTTTGTCAAATACAGTTTTTTTTTTTTGGCTGAATCTTGTAGACAACGGGTGGCCAAACTACGGCCGCTATTTTTTTCCAGTGATAGATGACGTTGTGGTTAACTTCATTGCAAACTGATTTACACTCTTCTTAGAGAACGTTACCAATGTCAGTGTCAAAACAGCATGTTACATAGAGACATGCGCGCCTGTGCCACGGGGGACATGGGGATATGACTTACGCTGTTTTGAAGAGACGACAGTCGTCCCCCTCACTTTTGATAAAGAAAAAATACATATGTTTTGACTGTTAAACCCTGACTTTATTTAGGTGAAGATTCAACACATAAGCGTGACAATTTACTTAAAACGGTGATTTTCTCCTCTTCTGGCATATTGTGACGGAAGAACCATGCCAACTTTGGATGCGGTTATCTTAGTGATACGTTTTGCAATACCCTTGATATACATATCATTGGAAACCTTAGTTTATGGCCGTTCATGTGAGCACAATAAGTTAATTTCGTACATTTTACCACAGTGACTGGTTTCGCCTTGCAGGGTCACATATTTCATCAGCACCTTGCTTTTTGAGCATTGCAACCTGTATAATTTCCATTAGAATCCAGCACCACTCCAAACACTTGCCAGACCTCTGATTTTTCCACTCCTGTAGTAGCGACGGTGAATTCACCCCCGCCCTCTCCATGATGCACGTTGTACGCAGCAGCCAGACTTTCTTTACGGTGAACAGCAGCGATGATTAATAAATGTTTTGTTTTTTTCACTGAGCGGAAAAGATTAAGCCCGAGGTCCGACCCGACCCGAGTTATTTGCTTAACTCTAATGGGGGCCAGTACTAGCCTGGCGGGCCATCCTATATCATTGAAATGTATAGTAGGCCTACAGGCTGAGCAAATTAATTTGCCGCCGCTAGGGTGCGTCTAGATTTCTAGGCTAGGCCAGTACATGAAAAGCATCACAACTGAGGGGCCGGAGAAATGCTGCTTACAATATGAGTAATCACATTAACAGCTGTAGATACAATGAAATATTGTGTGTGTGTGTATATATATATATATATATACATATATATATATATATATGTATATATATATATATATATATATATATATATATATATATATATATTATATGTATTTATTCCACTGCTTAGTTGAATTTCCCATTGTCCTACGTAATTTAGAACGAGTCGCATATGTAGCTCTTCTCACTTATAGACCTACTTACATTTGACGTTCCCACCATTTAGATGAGATGACGGTGACCCATAGGCACCGGAAGCACAGTGGCCAGGGGGCCAATGGCCCCCCCCACTTTTGGCTCAAAATATCTTTTAATAAGCAAAAGCTAAAACGTAAAGCTAAAGCTATTTGTGTAGCGTCACTGTTGAAAAACCTTAAACTTTCTGCCCGTGGGTCTTGTTATGCTTTTATGAAAAATGGATACAATTGGTAGCCTAATCACAACTGTGTGCATTAAGCTCATAGGCTTAAATAACAATTATTATTAAAGTTTATTTAGGTAGGGACAGATACAGAATAATGATTTTGAACATTTTTATCTTTACCATCACAAACACATCAACAAATGGTAAATATGTAGATAGTTTAAAAATTGAACGCATTTATCAAAGGCCCGCTATACAAACAGCCGCTCCGCATTTTCATTTCATTCTTGAAAAGTCAGAATCTTTTGAAACAGGTGAGAACATGAACAGGTAGTCAAGAAGGCCATAATAATAGGTGTAACAACATAGTTTAGTTATCCCGAAATTAGGGCTGTCAAAATAACTGATTAATATTGATTAATTAATTTGTGAAAAAATAACTGATTAAAAAAAATAACGCAGATTAATCGATTCCGTATGACCTTTGACCCTGAGCCGTTCTAGTTAGTAACCATTACTGTAAAATGAAGGAGAGAGAAGAAAATGTGCTGCCTAGATCATTGATTCGAACATTTACTTTTAAAAAACGGCCTGATGGTGTTGACAAAAATAAAGTGTTGATTAAAATAAAGTCCTCTGCAATGTCTGCAGCAAGGAATTTGCATATCACCGGAGTTTGTCAACTCTAAAGTCGCACATCAATGGAAAGAAATAGTGTTGACATTAAGGAGAGTGTTCATTTATTTTCATTGTGTCCCCTAGGTTATATCTGTGGCCTGAAATGCCTTGTATGTGAAAAAACTTCTTCCCGAAGCACTTTTGAATTTATTTCCTCAGCATATTAGGTTATATCATAGATTATTATGGCCATTATTTGAACAGTGAAAATAATAATAAAAGAGTTTTTGAACTTTAATGTCACTAATGCTGATTATTCAATGATTCATATGAATTTAAATATTTAAAATACTTTCTCAGCAAAAATTATATATGCGATTAATTTAGATTAATTAATCACAGAGTATGTAATTAATTCGATTTCGGGTAGGGCTGTCAATTTAATCGATTGACAGCCCTACCCAAAATAGTAGTCTAAATAGCATGTTAGGCCTAACATAGACCTCTACAGGCAACATCTTTAGGTGGCAACTTCTTTAGTTGATTACTTATGTTGAGATCATTTTGTTTCGTATCACAAGTTTTCTGAAAATGTAAGTTCATACAAACACTATTCCAATATCAATAAAACAATTTAAATTCTACCTCCTCAATGAATTTATCTGACAGCATCATGTGTAAGTGCAGCTAAGTACTGAACCAGGCAAGCAAATGATCATATGGCAAGTTTTGGTGTCGCTGTTTCATGGTGTTCCCATGAGCCTTTTGCCAGAATACATGGGTTTTTATCAAGACAGTTATGCTAAGAGAACAGTAGAATTTGATGCAGGATTGTGTCTTATGTTATGCTTTGAGAAGAAGTGTGTTGAGAAGTTTTGTTCCTTGACATACAGTATAATGGAAGTGAATAAGAGAATGCTGAGGCCTGACCTATTCATGTGGTTTGTCAAGGCTTCAAGTTTTGTCTTTGTCTATTTTGTCTCAGATATTTTACCTTGCCGTAGTAAATACTTTTCAAGGCTTTTCAATACTTTTCAGCCAAATAATAAGACTGGTTTTCTGCCTGAGAGACGCTGCCCTCTATGCTAAGTGCACAATATTCCCTATTACAACTTTGTTTGCTTGAATGTCTATCCTCAGTAGGCCTATATACTATAAACTTAATGTTCATGGGATTTAAAATGAAGTAAATCAGTGTCAGTCAGTTACTAGTCAGTTGGAGGAGCAACAAGTAGCATCGCATTGCAACAGTGGAATCAACCGTAACAAAGCAAAAGTGGTTTTAATATTGTCAGTGAGAATGAACATCAGCTAGATACTCAAGGTCATGCGGTCAAATTTTATGGTTATATGGAGTCATACATGTCCTAATGTTCTCCCTCAGTATATTATCTGTATCGTTTTGAATTTTAAGTCCTGTAGCACTTGACACACCTGGCAATTCAAGCTTGTGAAGTTGGTTATTTTTTTTATTTATTTTTTTTACTTTCAGACACGTTCTAAGGGGATGATAAAACAGAATAGACAGATCTAATGCTTTTAAGTTGTCTACAGGGGGACGTAAAATTGTCACCACCAAAAAAAAATTGGGTTTACACCCCATGTTGTCCTTGCAGAAGGGTGATAAAGTTGACCATTTTGACTCCCTCAGATGACTTTTCTTTTCATTTTTTCCAACTTCAGACATGTCCCGAGGGGATGGTAAAATAAAAAGGTTGGATCTAACACTTATAAGTTGGTCACAATGTAGCATACTGCTGCAAGAAAAATAAAAAATGGTTTACATATCATGCTGTCCTTCCAAAAGGGTAATGAAATTGGCGTTTTTATGGTTTTTGGGTGATTTTAGAGCTGAATATAGAGAATTGCTTAAGGGATATCACCGGGCACCCTCCCTTGGCAACAAGAAACAGCAAAGAAAAAAACTTTAACCGACAAAACCAGGTTCACCAGTACTTTTATTTTTCTCATGATTGAATTAAAAGTCTTAAGTCTTGTTGAAGCGATTGGCATATGCAATGAGGACGGTTCAGCCTCTTGTGATACAGGGTGAGACTAATGCATGGCTATATACTGTACAGTGAGGAACACTGTAAAGGCAATAGATTTAGCTTTTATTTCTCATTAATCTAATGAGAAACCTAAGTATGTTATATGTTTTCACCTCACATAATCAGATACATAATCTGTACCTATTTTTTTTTTTTTTTTGTATAAATGAGTCTTCCATATTTGCAAATTACCTCATTCAGTCTCATTTTATCTGGCACTTGCTGCTAGTCTGTTGCGTCACTCGAGTGTAACAATATGACAGGTTCGCTTCAGGTTCTGTTATCTCTGCCTTTTCAATTTCATCTCCCTCTCACTCGTTCAAAGTTTCACTGACTTTGCAGATTACTTACAGACAAAGGTCATGTCTTTTCATAAATAAGGACAATTGGTTGCAGAATGACTGTGATTTGACATGGCCCAATTCTAACTGTCCATCAAATTTTAATCTAAAGTTATAATTGTCTTATTGAATGGCCCTTCATGCTACAGAGCTGAAATCTGATTCATCAAATTAGTCTCCAACCAAAAACTCAGTGGCTACTTCCCAATGAAACTATGTCATAAGATCTGCTCTCTCTGTACATTGAAAATATGAGCCAGAGTTGCTGTTCTAGCAATAACAAATATGTTGTGCTTGTATATAGGGGGGATTTTGACAGGATGAGCTTGTTTTTTTTACCTTAAGATGACCTATAGCTAAGGGAATATGAGACAGGGAAAAAATGCATACAAGAAAAGATTTGGCGTGTACCACCAACTGAAACCCTAGCAGTGTTCTAAACTCAAATTGATAATGACAACGACAAAAAATGATCTTCTGGCTCAAGTTGCATTGGTAAGGAGGAAGTTGAGCCACCATTAAACCATTAATAGCTATTACTAGCTTACTGTAAAGTATACTTTACATTAAATGATATTAAATTTACATTACATCTCCCCATTATTTTAATGTTATTGGTGTTAATGGAATATACAGTATCTGACCACTCATTTGTGTGCAGCTCTGAAACCTGAAGATGCTTTGCCATTTCTCCTGATTTAAGTGAATAATTGTGCTATGCCTAATATGACATACATATACCCTCATGTAACACATTATGAAACACATTTACCCTGATGTAAAAGGGGGGGATAAGATGAACTAAATCTAGTAACACAAAGCTAATGTCTTTATACCTTACTAATTCATCCACATAATCTAATAGAACTTTTTTTAACTGAGATAAATAAATTTGATGTGAGGCGATTTATACGATTTGTCAAAAAGTACACATGTCTAAATGTGGCTCATCTCACCCCTATTACTCCCTACACGTAGAGGTTTCTTGAAAAGCCAAAGTCTGGAGGTTATTTTTGCTCCCAGAGTACATTTATCTGTATTTTTGTCATTTTATTATTTACAGACATTGAACGAAAAGCCTGTTCCCTCCCATAAAATAAATATTTAGTATTTGTATGTATTTGTAAGAGATATTTTTCAAATCTGAATTTCCTAGTCTGCCCCTAATATGATGACTGGGAAATGTTTTTGCTGTTGGATGATATTGCCATCATATATCTATCAGTATATTATATGTACTGTATTTTGTATTCTACAAAAAAGTTTTTATTTCGCAGAGGATGCCTAGCATTGGGGGAAGTGCTGTAGCTTTTGGAATAAGAATTTACCATAAAGTACACAATGGAACAAACCGTACCATGTCATTGTATAAAACAGTTTGGAAATGTTATTACATCTGGCAAGGGCTAAACTGTCTGCCTCTCACTCCCCATTTTAAGGAGTGCTTTCCTTGTAGACCTGAGCTTTCTGTGTTCATTTGCGGTGTGACGAGGAAAGGCACCATGAAGAGCCTGTCAGGTCTCATCTCAGAGCCATGTCGGGAGATGAGAGGCCCCTCAGTTTGATCCGCATAGAGAGATGTCTGATGTAGTGATGCCTCAGATACAGCTTACGTTAGAGATAGATCACTGTGTGTGTGTGTGTGTGTGTGTGAGTGTGTGTGTGTGTGTGTGTGTGTGTGTATAGATGTGTGTGTATAGATGCTATATAGATGTATGAATAGGTAGAATGTACACTTGTATATGCACACTCATCTGTAAAATCTATCATATGAGGTTGACTAGCAGTGTGTGATCATGCTCATCCACTAAGAGCCTTCCCTCTCTCCCCTATGCAGGCAAGCAGGTGAAGTGTGGCTGGGAGATCAACAACATGTGCTGGACGGAGATGTTCCTACGGGCCCGGCGGAGGATGCGCTCGCTGATCTCTTGTCTGCCCTGCTGCTTCTGGTTTCTACTGCTGTTCGGCACGGGGGGCCTGGTGCTTTTCATCCACTTGGAGGACCTCTCCGAGATGGTCCAGCTGGGACCAGGTGAGTGGGAGGGGAGTGTGTGCTGTCGTCACGCTTGGAGGTAGTTGTAGCTCGTGTAGCAGTTGTAGCCCATGTGACCTGGGTTGAGAATAACACAGACTCAAAATATGTATCTTTGGACATGGGAAGCAGGCATGTGAACTAAGGGGGTTAAAACCAGCCCCGGCCGAGCTCCCCTTGGCACGTCACTGACTCGCCCATCTCAGAGGAGAGAAATGAAAACATTGCTGTCAACAAGCAGCTGAAGAGGAGTGCTTCAGTTGTACCAAACCTAAATAAATGTAGCCGATAATTTGTAGTTAAGATCAAAATTGTTTACCCCCCTATAGATTTTACAGTAACACTTTATAATAACTAGACACAATTCATCATTTATTAAGCCTTATTAGTTAATGGTTTGTTCATCATTAGTAATTTCCTGTTCATACATAATTTATCATCAGTAAAGCATTTGTTCACACAATTATAAATGGTTTGTTCATAGTAAATAAGCCTATCCAAAAAATATGTTTGTAAGTACATGATTTATACTTAATAAGTAATGAAACAACCACTTATAAATGAAATCATTTTCTTTAATATAAACCAGTTGCAAACTATTACAAAATGCTTTGTTCATCATTTGTAAAACATTGTTCCTATGTTAATTCTCATAAATAAAGTATTTGTACACACAGTTATAAATGGATTGTTCATAGTAAATAAGCCTATATCTAAAATATGTTTATGAATTATTGTTAATACTTAATAAATTATGCAATAATATTTTGTTGATGAAGTAATATTTCCATTATTTAACATTTGTTACATACACATGCACTAATGATTAGTTAGGGTGAGGATACATATTTTATAAACAACTTCCTAATACTATAATTCATGATTAACTCAGGAGTGGTTAGTTAATGATATTTTGTGAGCTTATCTAAAGTGAGGACTTTCTATGCCTTGCAACACATTTTCAAATGAGTTGTAAAGATTACATTCACAGTCATTCATTTAGCAGACAAGCGATGTACACATGTCAATTAAAATGAAGGCCATTGACATAACAGTGAAAGCCGGGAATCAAACCCCCAACTTTTCAGAATACTGCATGTTAGTCCAGCTCCTTATTCACTACAATACCTTGGCCCAGACAGAAACCCCTATAACTATGCAAGAGTTTCTGTTTTCTTCTACTACACACTGTTAAGCATTTATTAAACATCTGTAAACTATTATTAAATGCTGTATTCTTTGTTTGTAAAGCATTATTCCTACATTAATCTCATCTGTAAATCATGTTTACACACAGTTAAAAATGGTTTGTTCCTAGTAAACATGCATATCTATATTATATTTTTGAATTGACTGTTGTAATACCACTGGGCAGAGGTCGTTTAGTGGATAGGTGATGGATATGCAGTAACCCATTAAGTTGGGGGTTCAAGCCCCGGCGTCCACCAATGTGGCCTTGCCCTTTAATTTCATTGACATGTGTAAGTCGCTTTGGGTGAAAGTTTCGGCTAAATGAATAAATGCAAGAGTAAACTTTATAACTCATTTGTAAATGTGTTGCAAGGCATAAAACATCCTCACTTTAGATGAGCTCACAAAATATTATTAACTAACCACTTGTAACTCCTGAGTTAATTATTAATTATAGTATTAGGAAGTGGTTTATAAAATATGTATCCTCACCCTAACTAATCATTAGTGCATGTGTATGTAACAACTGTTAAATAATGGAAATATTACTTCATCAAAAACATATTATTGCATCATTTATTAAGTATTAACAATAATGTATAAACATATTTTTTGGATAGGCTTATTTACTATGAACAAACCATTTATAATTGTGTGAACAAATGCTTTACTGATGATAAATTATGTATGAACAAGAAATTATTAATGATGAACAAACCATTAACTAATAAGTAACAAAGGCTTAATAAATGATGAATTGTGTGTAGTTATTATAAAGTGTTACCGATTTTACTGATGCGTTGAATAGAGTAACAAGGCAAAAAGTCTCAGTTAGTTCCCTGACATTATATCCTCAATGGTAGTACTGTGTGGAATCAGCATGCAGGCTACTGATTGGTGCATGATGGACTAAGTGTAGTTGAATTGTGTTTTCTAATATTCAAACAATATGATATTTTTCTATCTGAAACTGCATGAAAACAGTATTTTAGCCAGTATTTTCAAAATGTTTTCGCCCCTTGAATCTCTTCTTTCTTACCTCCAAACACCCTCCCTCCCTCCATCAGCAAATGCTAACAATTGTATCACGAACTGAGGGACAAGGACCTAGAAAGTCCTTGAATTTGACATTGAGGAAAGATTGGGAACCCTGTCTAATTGAGTTTTCCACCTCTGATAATTAACCCCCCCCCCAAAAAAAAAAAAAAAAAAAAATGGGTGGGTCTCATTACATCATTGTCCAAATCTATGGTGGGTCTCATTACATAATTGTCAAAACTAAACTGATGATCCTTTAAAGGTGCCCTGCCGCACAAAACCGTTTTTACTTGTATTTTTTTAAATATGTTAGGTCCATATGTGTTTGTGTTATGTCGTGAATGTGAAAATGAACTGCTACCTCCTCTTTCAACCCTAGCCACTGAAAAGAAATAAGCGAAGAAATCAGGCCAATTACAAAAGCTCCTCAGTCTGACGTGGAATTTAATGAGCTCATTATTATTCATGAGCTCATCCAGTTGAGACCACGCCCACAGAATTCATCTAGCTCAGTGACAGGTTTCGTATGCAAGGATAGTTTAACGTCAACGGGCTTGTGCGCTATGCACAAATAGAACTTCAACAATGCATGTTGCCCAAGAACCCAGAGTTGAGGATCAAATGGCTTCAGTTTATTTTTTGGAACAATGGCAAAAATTAAATGTCATACAGGTTTAATGCACTCGCTAGCCTAGCAGGTTTTATGCCCATTTGGACAATGCTAGCACTCCCTAGCCAAGCTAAGTTCATGCCATGAAGCTAAAATTAGTTGATAACAGCTACCATTGCGGCAGTCTATGACCAGTGCCCAGTCCATAAGTAAAACGCTATTGTCAACTCAAGGAAGTGAAATGTTATACAAATAAATGTAAAAAAATAAAAATTGTAAGATGTTTTTTTTAATCCTAAATAGAAAGGAAATCACAAAAAAAAGAAATTGTTGGACACTTTTTTTCTTGGTTCCCAGGAGTATAAAACGGAGAGACACCCCCGGACCCCTGTGTTATTGTGATTAGGCTATAGGTCCAAATCTAAATGTTTGTTAACTGTGTGTTTGTTATTTATGGGGGGAATCAGGTTTTTTTTGTGTGTGTGTCTGTGTGTGTGTTGGGGGGGGGGGGGGGTCGTCGGTCCAGTGGTGGGCCGGTCCAGGAGAAAATTGCCAGGGCCGAATTTTGCTCCCAGTCCGACCCTGGCATCTGCTAGTGGTGGACCGCAAACTGTGCTGCTGTACAAGTGTCTTTCTCCAAGAAAGATAAATCAGGCCACCAAAAATGAAATGAAAAGACAGGAGGAGGAGAGAAAACAAACTGAGGGGAAACAATTGTTAACAGTCTTCTATTCAAAGACAAGTGAGCACAAACTAGAACACGAAATCCATGATGCTTAACTGCTTGAATATCTCAATATAAACAAACTGAGACAACGCATTGAAAGAGCAGAAAATACACTTCCAAATTATATCGTAATGTAATATAATGTAATCTGAGGTAAAGGCTAAATAAATAAACTTTAAATTATAATAGTAGCCTAATTTGAAACATGTTTAACTTTAAATTAATAAGCTATGATCTCTATAAAATATAATTATCAATAATGGGCTAATAAGTGTAAACAAAATAAACAACCTGTGATGTTGACTTAAGTGATAGCTTAGAAGCCTTAAGCCAAACAGTCATTGCAAACCCCATGCCATGCCATGTTGATGTGGAGGCCTCACCATAATAAGGAGTGGAGCACCATGTATCAAATTGTGGTTCCATCCGGAAACAGAATAAAAATTCTTAGCGTTGCACACAATGGTCTTGCTGGTCATTTAGGTGTTACAAAGACCTAAAATCGAATTCTTCAGTATTTCTTTTGGCTGGGCTTAAAACACGATGTTGCCAAGTATTATAGGTTGTGCCATGTGTGTCAGGTTGGTGGCAAACCTAACTTATCAGCATTTACTTACTATTATTTGCTCCGCAACTTGTTTTCCAGAGGCAATCCCTCTGAGAAAATCACTGCTAGATCTGTGACAAGGGCATTACCGTAGTTGAAGTAGAATTCCGGAGATGTTTAACTGCCTGGCAACTCTAGCTGAGGTGATAAGATTCTGAGATGTTGGCCGATCTTGAATATCAACTGCCTCATCCGTCTGATTCTGAGAAAGTTGATATTATAACTTTAGTTCATGATTTTCCTGAGCTTGGAGATGTTCCAACGATAACCACAGTGTTAGAACACAACATTGATGTTGGTATGGCCACTCCAATTAAGCAGCACCCATGCCAAGTCAATCCAAAAAAGCATGTAGTATTAAAACAAGAGGTGGAGTACATGCTCTCAAATAACATTGCTGAGCCTAGCTCAAGTCCTTGGAGCTCCCCATGCATCCTCTTTGGCAAGCTATCCCCTGTCTGGATAGGATGACTGTTGATCGCATTTGATCTGTTTTCCTGTATTTCCATGAGTTGTATAAGGCAACCCTATTATATTGGTGCTGTAGTCTGTCACACACTCCTATTTACCAATACTCATCAGTCTAATCAAACTAACTAAATTCCACCTCAAACAGTTCCCTGATCAGTTTGCCAAAGTATTCCTGCAGGTTCAAAAACGTGTTTACAGACCTGACGTAAAGGAGAAAGAGAGAGAGTGAGAGAGAGAGAGAATGTGAGCTAGTGGAGAGCCACTGAGATCGAGTCTATCATGTGTCATCTGTTGGGCGCTGTCATCAGTATCAGCGACACTCACAGACAGCGGCGTCTGCTTCTCCATCAATAAGAGCCACTTACACAGAGAGGGCTCTCCCCGCGCACTAATATTGAACTGATTGCCTCAGTGCTCTCAGGGATGCGATTCCACCCTGACAACGCTTGTGCCGGCTCTGACCTGCCAAACCCACTATTACCCCTGTGGCACGGTGGAGATGCAGGGTCCAGGTCCTGTCCATTATACCTACATTTCCACGGATATGCCCCTGATGCTATGGTAACGGGGGGAAATGATACGTCGGTTCCTTGATAACATGGGCAGAGCCAGATCACAGGGGCTCAATGGGAAAATGCGAGTGCGTGATGGGCCTGGCTAGATAATGAAGGATATTTACGGTTTGAGGTTTTTTTTTAGAGTAGCTAATGTGTGTGTGTGTGTGTGTTGTGTCTGTGTGTTTCAAAGAGTAGGGAATGTGTGTTTATGTGAGTGACTCTTTCTGAAAGCTCCAGGATATTGACCTGAGGAGTGTGCAAAATAAAGGCAAATATCTCTGAACGGATTAATTACTTGTGAATTCGGACAAAGATTTTCTATGTAAATTGAACAATTTGGAATGTTCACACATTCCAAAAAAAAACATTAACATGTGAAAGGTCAAAGAAAGTGACTGCACAAATGCAGAGAAAGAAGTTTTTTGTTTACCTTCAGTTCATCGAGAACATTTTCAAAGGCACACAAGCAGTCTGAGAAAGTAGTTTCCGGGAAAATTCCATGGAGGCTGGACTAGAATTAGAATTAGAATTAGAATGCCTTCATTGTCATTGCACATAGTGACAACGAGATTCAATTGCACTTCCCCTAGTGGTGACACATAACAAAACACATGAAACATGGAACATGAACTACACCTAAGACAAAAGACAGCAAGACAATATATGCACAGTAATAAATAAATAAGTAGCTAAAAAAGACAGTCCAAAGGGTGCAGTGCCATCAATTGTTCAGGTGTTTAATGGCACTTGGGTAAAAACTCTTAGAGAGTCTAGAGGTGCGACACTGGAGGGAACTGTAGCGCCTTCCAGATGGCAAAAGGGTGACCAGATCATGGCCTGGATGGGTGAAGTCCTTGATTATGTTTTTTGTATGTTGCAGGCATCTGGTGTGATATATGTCTGTGAGTGATGACAGCTGTGTTTGAATTATATTTTGTGCAGATTTCCTTACTCTGTCCAGAGCTTTTCTATTAGCAGTGGTGCAGCTGCTAAACCACAGCAGAATGTCATGTGAGATGATGCTTTGGATAGAGCAGTTGTAAAAGGATAGTAGGGTCACTCCACGTCAGTTCAACCAGGGCCCACGCACTTAGGTCTCAAACAATTCTGAAAACATTACCAGGTGTACCTATGTTACCCAGGAGACACACTGTAAAATGACTCTCATGTAAGATCAATACTTTCCAAGATACAGCCAGTTTCACAGGGGGAGGGGGGTGTCGATTTTGTTCGGCCTCTTTTTTTTGTCAAAGTTCACAAGCCCACAGCGCAAGAACTAAACCATGTAGGAGGCTCAAATTTTGCATGCTGGTACATAAATAGGAATAGTATGTAGCAATATCGTCACATTTGGTCTGGATAATCCTGCATGGTCATAGCTGTCCCTCAAAGTTGATACAAATTTTATTGGAGTTTTTGGCTGGGCTCTGTTTAAGCCTTCAGAAGACATATTTGTACTCAACATAGGCTCTTGATTTATTTTCCTTACTGAGATAAGTAGAAACACTCTCACAAAAAACAATGAACAGAAAATAAATTCCTTCAGGGTCTGAACAGCAGACCTTACAAGTCTAAAAAATCATTTTGGTTCTCATTTTCAGAGCACCTAAACACCTTGTGGGAATATAAAAAGATTTTTTTTATATTTTTTTCTTTATTCTCCATGATCTTTTCTTTTTAAAAACACCAATTTGACTTGTCTTATGCAAATCTTTCTTTTTCACTTTCCACCCTGAACATGGGCAAAATGCAGGATTATCCAGACCAAACGTGACAATTTTGCTACATACTATTGCTATTTATGTACCAGCATGCAAAATTTGAGCCCCCTACATGGTTTAGTTCTTGCGATGTGGGCTTGTGAACTTTGACAAAAAAAAGAGGCCGAACAAAATCGACACCCCCCTCCCCCTGTAAAACTGGCTGTATCTTGGAAAGTATTGATCTTACATAAGAGTAATTTTACAGTGTGTCTCCTGGGTAACATAGGTACACCTGGTAATTTTTTCAGAATTTTTTGAGACCTAAGTGCGTGGGCCCTGGTTGAACTGACGTGGAATGACCCAATAGAAGTTTCTGGGGGAGGTTGATTTTGTTGAGCGACCTAAGAAAATATAGCCGCTGTTGTGCCTTTTTCACAAGAGCTGTGATGTTGGTTGCCCATGTGAGGTCCTGTGAAATGTATGTCCCCAGGAATTTAAAGTCCTTGACCCTCTCCACAGTGTCCCCGTTGATGTAGATAGGGGCATGGTCGGTCCCCATCCTCCGGAAGTCTACCACCACCTCTTTGGTCTTAGACTAGGGCTACTGTTTGAATTGAATAGATTTCTTTTAGTTCATTTGGCATTAACCAATGAGTTCCCTACCTGAGCCTTGCCAGCGTCACCCTGTCTTGGTCGAAAACCGACCAAGAAGCAAAAGTACATACAAAGCAGCAGGCTCATTCAACTTCATGCAGTGCTGCACAGCGTAATGCATGTTTGCATTGTTGTTGCTTCTGTTTGTAAAGTGTTACAATCTCAATAACTGATTTGTTCGTCATTTATCTGTAGTAAATCTGTCAATGCTGTTCTTTTACATTAGTGTAGATATTTTAAAACACAGTTCAGTATGCTAGCAAAAGTCCCTTAAGACTTCAGCTGATGTCTTTATAGTCTTGGAAATGAAACAAGATGGCAAAAGTTTGCTGCATCAAATCATTGTGCACTAGGTTTGTGTTGTTGTTGTTGTTGTTTGCTTGGTTGGTTGTTTGTTTTGTGTCTTGCTTGCTGAAGCTTTCCATTCTCTCTCAGTGATATCTTATTTTCCTCCTATCTGTCCCATAAAGCTATAGTGTGGAGTTAAGTGGATGTCTGTTTCTATTTCCTTCACTCCAGTGTTCATCCGATTTGTTTGGCCTCAGCAAAGTGCCCGGTTCCCCCTGTGCTGAGATAAGTCCTCGCAGTAGTAGTGTATGAAGCCGCATTTTCTTTTCACAGCCCACCATTTTTTCATGATCTCTCCTCAAAAGACTGGTTTTGTGGAGTGGTGTGGCGGTAGGAATATCCCAGAGGCGGCAGATTCCGATGAATGGAGTTGCAGCAGCTGCAGTAAATTGAGGGCACAAACTTTGACCTGTTGTTGTGCCTCTGCTGGTTGTATACAGACAGAAACTTATGGACTGCAGTGACCGCCAGGGGGGCCATGTTGAGTCCGCGCCCCAAATTTTTGGGTGCTTTGGTCTGTGTGACCCAAGTCTTCAGAGCATGCTCTCTACACTACTGTCTGTATTGCTGTTCGTATGCTTACTTGGATGACGATCATGTCATTTAGAGGGGAGGGTTAGAATGAAGTTGTCCTGTCCTGTCCTATTATATATGAGTGTGTGTGTGTACATTTGTGTGTGAGAGAGAGATGGAGAGTGTGTGTGTGTGTGTGTGTGTGTGTGTGTGTGTGTGTGTGTGTGTGTGTGTGTGTGTGTGTGTGTGTGTGTGTGTGTGTGTGTATCTGTGTGTGTATCTGTGTGTGTGTGTGTATTTGTATGTGTCAACCAAGAGGTAGATGCAGAACCATTGACCCAGTGGCAAATTCAGACTAGACCCTGGCCGTACATTGTTCCTGCGTTACCGTCCATAATTGCAAAGAACTAATCCATCTCTTCATCCCCTTTCCCTCCTGCTAATCATGGTGTGTGTGTGAGGCAGCACAGACTTAGCTACAGCATGTGATCCACCCAGTTTCTGCTTTTGCTTCCACGCACTATGTGTGTATAGGTGTGTGCTTGTTTGTGTTTGTGTGTGTGTGTATGTTTGACTTCAAATACAAAAACTGTCCTTGACGCGTCTTAATGATGTGTAGAATGACATGTCATACACTACGAGCGCCAGCGTAATCAAAGCCGCTTGCCTGATCCTGCCGAAAAACGGCATCCTGGTGGCCCACTGTGGAGAGTTTCACCTCAAACTTCCTGTCATGCTACTCATGAGTCAAGATAACAAGGAATCGCTGAGCAGTGGTCAGATGCATGGAATAGCAGCAGCAACGTAAGGTTAAACTTAAAGTTAAATTTCTATTTAGCAGACACTTCAAAGCGGTAAAGACTTGCAGCGGTGGGTTCACGGAATCGAACTCGGGTCAGTCGGTGACGTTACTACTGCTCCTCCGAGCCCATACACAGTGTCAATCTATTCGATTAAACACACCATAAGTGTGGAAAACCAGCCGGTTGAAGAGGAGTTTAAGTGCATGGAGCTTATTGTAAAAAAACATGTCACCCCTGTCGGGATCTTTGTAGATGTCCCCTGTAGCAAGCTCCCCTGTCTCATCAGCTCTCAACAGGAAAGTAGTCCCCGACCCCCACCCCCCAGAAAATGACATATTATTTCCAGCTAGAAGGTAGAAATTTGATCTTTCGCATACAAGAGGTCCAGTGATCCTTTAAGCCAGCTCTGTTTGCAGAGTCTAATTTGGCTTCCACATAATGTAATTAAATTGGGCTGATGACCCAGAGTGTGGAGGCCCTGCACCCCAGAGTGTTTCGCCCAGGCAGGGCTGTGGAAATGTGTGTGTGTGTGTGTGTGTGGACCTGTGGCCAAGGGAGGCCTCATTCCTGGTTACAAGATAGATAGATAGATAGATAGATAGATAGATACTTTATTGATCCCCAGGGGAAATTCAAGGTCTCAGTAGCATACAGACAATACACACACATTCACTAACAGCAGAAAAAGTAATTAAAAGTATATAATATAAAAAACACAACTAAGCAATAAGGACAGTAGAAGATAAAGAATATACTAAATATACTAAAATACAACACTTAATCTAAATCAATTCTAAAAACAGTATCCACATAGTGGGTGATTAATCAATCAAGAGGCGCTTGCAATGACTGAGGCAGGGACTGAGCCTGTGATTCTCTGTGCATAGTAAGGTAAGGTAAGGTGCTCTGTGTGAATGAGTGTCATGGTGATAGTGCAAATGAGTAAGTCCAACAGTGCAACAGTGCAAGAATAAAGTCTATATATCTATATATATAACTATATTAAGAAAAGGTGTGGCCACAGTTTGGCTGTGGCATGGAGGGAGGGGTTATGCATATGTGCTAATATAGCACGCAAACAGTGAGGCAGAAAGACAGTGGTAAAAAGTGGCTAGTGGACAGACAGTATCCAAACATGGAGGGGGTGAAGAGGCAGACAGACTATGCAGAGAAGTCTATCTCTCCTCTTCCCTTAAGTGAAGCATTGAACAGTTCAATGGCCCTGGGGACAAATGACTTCCTCAGTCTGTCTGTTGTGCAAGGCAGCCGATCAGGCTCTTCTGCTTAACAATAGTGCTGTGGAGTGGGTGACACTCATTGTCCAAGATGTTGATCAGTTTGTTCAGGGTCCTTTTGTCAGATATTGAAGTGATGCACTCCAGTTCAGCTCCCACTACAGAGCCAGCTTTCCTTACCAGCCTGTCAATTCGCCCCGCATCCTTCTTCTTTGTGCTTCCTCCCCAGCATACCACTGCATATAAGAGGACGCTGGCAACAACAGACTGGTAGAACATCCTGAGGAGCTTGCTGCACACATTGAAGGACCGCAGCCTCCTCAGGAAGTACAGCCTGCTCTGCCCTTTCTTGTAGAGTGCGTCAGTGTTGGCTGACCAGTCCAGTTTATTGTCCAGGTGGAGACCCAGATACTTGTAGGTGCTTACCACCTCCACATTGACCCCATCAATGGGGACTGGTAGCAGAGTGGGCTTAGACCTGCGGAAATCCACCACCATCTCCTTGGTCTTTGAAGTGTTGAGTTGAAGATGATTGAGTTTGCACCATTGCACAAAGTCCTCCACCAGGCTCCTGTACTCATCCTCCTGCCCGTTCCTGATACACCCCACAATTGCAGTATCATCAGAAAACTTCTGCATGTGGCATGACTCGGTGTTGTAGCAGAAGTCAGATGTGTACAGGGTGAACAGGACTGGAGAGAGCACAGTTCCCTGTGGCGCTCCGGTGCTGCTGATCACAGTGTCAGAGAGAAAGTTCTTCAGTCTGACGAACTGTGGTTGCTCGGTCAGGTAATCTGTAATTCAGGTTACCAGGTGAGCATCAACACCCATCTGCAAGAGTTTGTCTCCCAATCTGAGGGGTTGGATGGTGTTAAAAGCACTTGAGAAATCAAAGAACATGATTCTCACAGCACGTTTCCCCTTGTCTAGGTGAGAATGTGTCCTGTGTAGAAGATAAGTGATGGCATCGTCCACGCCCACTTTCTCCTGGTATGCAAATTGTAACGGATCTAGTGCATGGTGTACCTGGGGTCTGAGCATACCTAAGACCAGCCGCTCCATTGTCTTCATAACATGTGATGTAAGAGTGACAGGTCTGTAGTCAATAAGCTATTATAAATATAGAAATAAGTGATGACCACCTCCTTGATGTCCCTGTCAAGGCTGCCAGAGTCGGGGGACTGACCACAGCCATTGGAGCTGGAGCAGGGCAGTCAAACCTGTTGTAGAAGTGGTTCAGCTGGTTCGCCCTGTCCAGGTCCCCCTCCACAGAGCTGCTGCTCTTCTTCAGGCCAGTGATAATCTTCATGCCGTCCCATGCCTCCTTCATGTTGTTTTCCTGCAACTTCTGTTCCACCTTCCTTCTGTATAAGTATATATACTCTTTTGATCCTGTGAGGGAAATTTGGTCTCTGCATTTATCCCAATCTGTGAATTAGTGAAACACACTCAGCACACAGTGAGGTGAAGCACACACTAATCCCGGCGCAGTGAGCTGCCTGCAACAACAGCGGCGCTCGGGGAGCAGTGAGGGGTTAGGTGCCTTGCTCAAGGGCACTTCAGCCGTGCCTACTGGTCGGGGTTCGAAGCGGCAACCCTCCGGTTACAAGTCCGAACCGCTAACCAGTAGGCCACAGCTGCCCACTCTGCAGTCCTCCTTAGCCTCCTTCAGCTTTGAGTTCCCCTTGCACGCGCCTCAGCTCTGCCATGTCCCCCTCTTTGAACGCCATCTTTTTCCTGTTAAGAAGGGTCTAGACATTGCTGGTTATCCAAGGCTTGTTGTTGGGAAAGCAGCGTACAGTTCTGGTGGGAACAACAATGTCCATATAGAAGTTCAGGTAGTCAGTTGTGTACTGTGTGACCTCCTCTAAGTCCTCTCCATTCTGTAACACACTCCAGTCAGTGCACTCGAAGCAGTCTTTCAGAGCCTCATCCGCTTCAGGTGTCCACTTTCTGAAGGTGCGTGTGGCAACTGGTAGCCTCTGTACTTTGGGCTTGTAATTGGCTGGAGATGAATGAGGTTGTGGTCTGACTTTCCCAGTGGGGGAAGGGGGTTTGCACTGTATGCATCCCTCACATTTGCATACATGAGGTCTATTGTCCTGTTTTTCCTTGTAGGGCAGTCAACAAACTGGTAGAAGTTTGTGAGTGTGGAATCCAGTGTTATGTGATTGAAGTCGCCAGAGATCACAAAAAAGGCTTCAGTGTGTTGGGTTTGAAGCCTTGTGATTGTGGAGTGGATGACGTCACACGCTGTATCCGGGAGAGCTCGAGGTGGAACGTAAACACAGACAGAAATTGCGTGCGAGAACTCCCTTGGCATGTAGTACGGACGGAGACTAACCGCTAATAACTCCACATCCTTACAGCATACAGTCTCCTTCACTGTAACATGTCCGGGTTTGCACCATCTATTGTTTATGTACAGCACCAGGATAAACAGAGCCTAAGGCTGAATACCTGTTCCATATCACCTGAGATCACCCAAGCACACACACACACACACACACACACACACACATACACACAGACAGGTGGGTGGGAACACTTGTAGGCTGGGGATTCCATGGCAGCAGACTGACTGAATGCTGAGGGGGCTTAGCTGGTTAACTTCGGTCGCTCTGTGACATCAGTGCAAGATCGCTTCAGATGGACACCTTGACAGAGTGGAGGCTGTGCTTGTTGAAGAGTCTGTGTGAAATCATTAAAAAATATATAAGCTGCTGTTTTCTTTATTTTCATGACGAGCACTACGCTTGAATGATTTATATGAATAAATGGTTGCGTTTTTAAGCGGCAGAATAGTTTATCATGTCATAACAAAGTTTACAATAATCATCAGGCAGTTTTCTAATGTAGGCTATCCTTATGCTAAGAATCAGGGCAAGACCGCTCTCCTTGCCCCAAGCATAGGCTATCATTTGTGTTCGAAGCATGTTTCAATCAAGACATTACACAAGCTATATTTATTGTTGTAATATTGAATCATTTTACAAATAAAGCCGTGAAAAAATGTGAGCACAGTGCGTACAGGATTACGGCTGCCGGCGCCAATGCACACAAACGCACACGCGCGCACACACACGCACACACACGCACATGACATATTCCAAAACAATTTAGATGCTGGTGAATGGTGCATTTCTGTGTCCCATTTTGGTATTATTATGAGTCCATATTATTATTATTATTATTATTATTATTATTATTTGATATTATTATGAGTCCATTTGACCTGAAAGGTCACTGATGTCCAGTTCAGATGTTTAGTGTCCTGCATGTGAAGGGATGATTGCAGCTTTCTCTCTCTCTCTCTCTCTCTCTCTCTCTCTCTTTCACTGGTGCAGTAACTGGCACAGGGAGAGAAGCCCCAAATCCTGTTGATGCAGAGCTATGGCTCAGGCCAAGCAGCATGGCTGTCTCCTGAACACCATCCTCCTCCTCCTCTTCCTCTTCCTCCTCTTCCAGTCTCTCACATGAGGTGGAGAGAGAGAGAGAGAGAAGAAAGAGAGACTTCAAAAACAGATGATCCGGTGCTACCCGCTAAGCCGTGAAAGTCAAATGAAATAAATAAAGGGAGCAGGAAGAGATGTGCAACACATTTAATAGGGACAGTGGGGAGAGCTTGCATGACGGAGGTGCTGTGATATCAGCGGGTGACAGAGTTTTAGTGACGGGGAAAGTGTGTGAAGGTGTGTGTGTGTGTGTGTGTGTGTGTGTGTGTGTGTGTGTGAGTGTGTGTGTGAGTGTGTGTGTGTGAGTGTGTGTGAGTGTGTGTGTGTGTGTGTGTGTGTGTGTGTGTGTGTGTGTGTGTGTGTGTGTGTATGTGTGTGTGAGAGTGTGTGTGTGTGTGTGTAGCGGATCTGACCCCAGGCTGGTCATCATGACCAGCTGTGGAGAGTGTGCGGGGTCATGTTAGAGAAACAGAGAAAAAAAAGAAAGAAAAGAGTGCTATCAGGGAGAAGAGGAGGAGGAGGAAGAAAAGAGTGCTATCAGGGAGAAGAGGAGGAGGAGGAGGAAGAAAAGAGTGCTATCAGGGAGAAGAGGAGGAGGAGGAGGAAGAAAAGAGTGCTATCAGGGAGAAGAGGAGGAGGAGGAGGAAGAAAAGAGTGCTAAAGTGCGAGTGGAAATGAAAACAGGGTACGGCCAGATTGGCAGACAGCTCCA
Source organism: Alosa sapidissima (assembly GCF_018492685.1). Classification (NCBI taxonomy): domain Eukaryota; kingdom Metazoa; phylum Chordata; class Actinopteri; order Clupeiformes; family Clupeidae; genus Alosa; species Alosa sapidissima. The sequence goes on from NC_055970.1 coordinate 2,736,503, forward strand.
GCTGAGAGGTGCTGCTTTGAAATCTCTTTTGTGGGCTGCCATCAGAAAGGCCGCCACTCACTGCTTTCAATCTGTCTCTCGCAAGGAAGCTCCACAGCCATGCCACTGGGGGTGGCAGTTGGGGGAGGGGGGGGGACACGTCCCTTAATCTGACAGACACCTGTTGTAGCACAAAAGCACACACTCACACAAAAAAACGAGACCTTAAATTATATTAAATGGATCAACATAACATATGAAGCCATAGAAACGATGTAGTGCAAAATAAAAATAATTAATAAAAGTAATGCACTCAAATAGATTTCTTAAATTGGATTTCTTAACTTTAGAGGTGGAATTTTTCTACTCCTGTTGGAGAACAAAAAGACTCTTTCTACAACGCTAAGATAACAAAAGTGACACCAACTACCAGAGGTGTGGACTCGATTCACATGACTTGGACTCGAGTCACGATTTTCATGACTTCCAGAGGCATGACATGAAACTGCCAAACAGGGTCAAAGTCAAGAACTAGGTCTACAGTGCATTCTCCTCCAAGCACTTTGGGATGCCTGGAGCCATGTGCTTAATGTCCCCAAATGTGTTGCTGGCTGCACTGCATTCTAAGCCATTCTAAGCTGTTATTAGGGGCAGCCGTGGCCTACTGGTTAGCACTTCGGACTTGTAACCGGAGGGTTGCCGGTTCGAACCCCCGACCAGTAGGCACGGCTGAAGTGCCCTTGAGCAAGGCACCTAACCCCTCACTGCTCCCCGAGCGCCGCTGTTGTTGCAGGCAGCTCACTGCACCGGGATTAGTGTGTGCTTCATCTCACTGTGTGCTGAGTGTGTTTCACCAATTCACGGATTGGGATAAACGCAGAGATATAATTTCCCTCACGGGATCAAAAGAGTATATATACTTATACTTACACACCCCAAAGCTGTTTTGTCATTCAAAATGGCTATGCAGAGTATTGGTCTTCAAAACTGAACGTAAGTGCCCCCGCCAGGGTTCTCAAGTCTCACGTAATGGGCTTGAGACACACGCAATTCAACAAGTTCACACGCTCACATGCCACACCTTGCATTTCTCACGCAGAAATATTAGGCTACTATGTCAAGGTAACTGCATAATTATTAGAGGCGCAAGGATACCAGAGGATTTCTCGCCGCAGAGTTCAGAACTAGTGCACCACTCATCGGCCAAATAATAATAAAAAAATAGCCACCAACATCCAATCAAAAAATAGTGTTTGTTGTATCTGGGTAAAATTCCAAAATAGAACATCCCCTCCCTGCAACCACATTATGCGTGTGCGCTTATGTGGGGGTTACACGTTTAAGATGTCAAAACTGCATCAAAATGCTTTTTATTCAGAAATTCAACTGTCTGTCATTTAGTAAACCAGCCTACTTATGGCACTTTAACAGTGTGTTTTTATTTATAAACTAAACTGTCGGTCATTAAGAAAACATAATGATTGTGTCGTTGTAGCTTTGTGTAACCCAGACATCAGCAACGTTCATTTTACACGACCAATCACTCTCGTGGCTGCCTGCACTTTCTCTGTCATCACGGCCGCAACTTTCACACTCGTTTGTGCTTTTTAGCGGCGCGTTCATCAGACACCTGTCTGAGCCTCCATGGACCATGTCAACAATGAATGAAAATTAGTTTATTATCAATGAGTGTTATCAATTTGAGCGAGTATGCTACACATACATTTTTTTCTAAAGATACAGGACTGCTGCAAACAATGAGCTGCCAACCATCATAATGTAATAGCGACCCAAAATAATGTACTTGCTGTCCCTATAAAAAAAGAAAATAAAAAGTTGGTCTCAGCATGCACATTCTTGGTCCAATGGTTCAGTGACAATAGGCTACTCAAGTGAATAAAGAAATTAGCTTAATAAATAAACTATTTGTCTCACTCAGTACATATATCTCGTAAATTGATGAGCCATAGAATGTCCCACATATTTCAAGATTCCAATCTATCCCACCTAAATATGAAAAGTTAATTCTACTGACATGCTTCCTGGTGACATAAGAGACATAGCTATGCAAGATGGGTACAAATCCCAGACTGTCCTGAAAAATAAACAAAAATCTATGTATGTATGGATGGATGTATACTGTAGATACAATGACAAATTCAAGGTATCAAAGGGTTAATGATTCTTTCCAAAAAACTCACCAGAAGTCTTTATTCAATTCTACCTTAATTGAATGAGCACACAAAGCCAAACATTTTAGTGAGTGAGTGTACACATTATTTGTACACATTGTACAAATAACAATGTCAAATGACTTATACAACTATACAAATCACAGCATGTAAATTGGAAATGTTGGAATTCTTTTGTTTGGAGGTGTAGGCTAATGAAGCCGGCCACTTCGAGGCACTTGTGATAAGCTAGGCTAGCGGTGGGTGCGTCAGACCGAGTAGCCTAACTACACACACAGAGATGAGAAAGGTATATATCGACTTATCGAACTCTGGGAAATACGGTGAATGAGCTAAAGTCCCAAAAAGTCAGCGTGTTCCTTTAAAGTTGCTTCATTAGCATGACAGTCGGGACATAGTATTACCAGTTAGTGAACTCATTACAATCAAAAACCCTGTATTCACTCTTACCTTTCCTCAGTAAGAGAACAAAGGATAGCCTAGTTTGTTTGTCTTTGGGCTTGTGATTATAAGTGTTTTAAAACACTTCAATATGTTAAGTATGATATATTGATAAAAATGATATATAGAAAGCATGATTGATGACATATGAATATGCGGAAATATGACAGTGACTTGTTTAGGACTCGAAAAAAATAAGGACTTGGACTTGGACTCGACTTGGCCTTGGTAATACTTGACTTGGACTTGCTTGGGACATCTCTGTCTTGACTTGGGACTTGACTTGGACTTCAGCGTTAAGACTTGAAACTTACTTGTGACTTGCCAAACAGTGACTTTGTCCCACCTCTGCCAACTACCCTAAGATAACAAAAGTGACATACCAACCACCAAACCATTGACATTGGAAATGTTTACAAACTATTTGATGTGGGACAAAGGCAAAAGTAGCTAAAGCAACAAATAAGGAATAACAAAGGAGAGGGGGTGCCGACGTAGGCACGTCACAGAAGCATTCGCTCAGTGTGCCTGAGAGTGGTGAGAGAAAGCCAGCCCCCTGAGCCAACACACACACAGCAATCACCTGCAGAGGAGCAGAGAGAAAAACAAGGCGTAACACACACACACACACACACACACACACACACACACACACGCACACACACAGAGCACAGAGGCAGAAATATGTTTATGTTTATGTTCAACAGTTTATACTCAAGGACCAGTGCACACGCTTCAGTGCACATATAGTGCAGTGTATGCCTACACACAGAGCCATATGCAAACAGTACGGTACATTATGTTGTGATTACACAAACATGTACACATGCTCTCTTTCTCACACACACACAATAATTTATTTATTTATTTATTTGGCAGACATTTTTATCCAACGTGACTTACGTATGTCATTTAACAGCAGGGTCAGTCTCCCTGGAGCAGTTCAGGGTTAAGTACCTTGCTCAAGGGAACAACAGCAGTGGGAGTGGGGAATCGAACCCACAACTTTTCAGGCCACTGCATCCTACAAGCATACACATATACATACACACTGTAGCCTACATCTTTTTATAAAAACAAACTAAAAAGACATTCTCTCTCACTCACACATAAACTCAACACACACACACACACACACACACACACACACACACACACAAACACAAACACAAACACAGACACACACACACACACACACACACTCACACTCATGCACACACACACACACGCACAAATCAGAGACATCCTGTGCAACCTGAGACCCTGAGCATGCTTCTCCCCGAGCCCATTGCTCACGCTAACCCATTCATGTCAGAGCACAGGCTGAGCATGAGGCAGCCGCCCTGAAGGTCTGGCCAGCAGCATCGCTGAACGCCACTCTGCCTCAGCTGTAATTGATGTGCCGTCTCTATTAGGTGTCACACACACACACACACACACACACACACACACACACACACACACACACACACACACTCAAACTCACACACACACACACTACACACACTGCATACACACAGGCTAGAAATAGCTGTGAAAGCAGAAGGTGAAGGACAAGGCGTCTCTCCTTTATGTGTGGGAAGAATGAAAAAGTGAGTCTCCATGTTGCTTCAACCTGGGGAAGAGAGGAAAGAGTGAGAAAGAGAGATATAGGAAAGGAAAGAGGAAAGGGAGGAGGGAGGAAGAAGGGCAGAGAGAAGGAGAGAGAGAAAGTATGATAGGGAGATAGAAAAGGGAAGGAGTGAGAGAGCAGGAGTGAGGGAGAAAGAGTGTATGCAAGAGAGAGGGAGAAAGAGAGAGAGGGAGAAAGAGAGAACGAGGAGCAAGTGGGTTGACCCCTTGTTGACCCCTTGTCTCCTATTCAGCTACCACGACCAAGCTCAAGATGAAGAAGCGGAGCAGAGTGGGTTGTGTGTGTGTGTGTGTGTGTGTGTCTGTGTGTGTGCGTGTGGGTGTGTGTGTGCGTGCGTGTATGTGTGCGTGTATGTGTGCGTGTGCGTGTACGTGCGTGCGTGCGTGTGTGTGTGTGCGTGTATGTGTGGTGCGTGTGTGTGCATATGTGTGTGTGTGTGCATGTGTGTGTATGTGTGTGTGTTTGTGAAGAGGTACCTTTCCTTGGATGTGACCCAATTCCATTCTGCAGATGAGAGACATGTTCTTGTGCGCCGCCCTTCACAGCACTCTTACTCACTTCTGCGTGGTGTGCGTGACTGGAGCTACGCTGGCCAAGGACCTTGACAACAATCAATACTACAGTACCCAGCCAGCCCATATGAACCGACTCGCTACACCCCACACCACATTGATCCTCACTCCTTCTCTGCCTTATTTGGGTCTGGGTGAGGAGGGGCTACAGGAGATGTGGAGGGTTAGGGTGTGTGTGTGTGTGTGTATGTGTGTGTGTGTGTGTGTGTGTGTGTGTGTGTGGTGTGTGTGTGTGTATCATGGGTGAGATTCTGTGTGTTGTGTGTGTTTCTGTGATTATGTAGAGACTCTGGGCCAGATGTACTAACGCTTTTGCGCCCACTTCAGGCGTATTTGTTTCGCAACGTGCGTGTAAAATCATTGCGAGGTATGTACAAACAGGCCGCAAAGATGTAAAAGCGCAAACTGCCTGTCGCGGGAGCTGAAAAGGGCACATTGCGTTTTTGGTGTCATGCATATGCATTCATGGGAGGATCCAGAGGAAAGTGGGAGTTTAGCGTAAAGAGATGGGAGGGGAAGCGTTAATAGCGCCTAATTATGTATTCCGCGGTATGTACAAAGACTGCTTGTGAAAGCACCCGTCTATTCTGCGCCTAAATACTTCTGCCTTGTAAAAGCAGGTGTTAATCCAAATTGCAGTTCAATGCGTCAATAAGAGAATCTTTCATAGACAACAGAATCGCTATTTAGAACACCAGTTTTTTAAGTAGTACTATCAAAAGCAACCTTAACTTTCGTTGGCCTTTTGAATGTCGTACTTTCACTTTCACGTCATTCACTTAAACTTTCCTACTTGCTAGATTTGACCAATCTTCCATAGCCTACGTGCACAAGTAGTTTGAGTAGAACTACTGATCTTCATTATCTCTCTGCTTGTTGACATCTTATCATGTATTTCATGATCGCTAAACGTTTGATTCTTTTTTAATGTTTACACTTTGGATTGAAAGTTTGATAAATACTACGGAAACTTGGGTCTGATTGCGTTCGCAATCTGCGGCGTGTCCATTGCGCTGATAACGCTACGTTCGCAAATGTACGTACATCTAGCCCTCTGTGTTGTGTGTGTTTCTGCGTGTGTGTGATTGTGTAAATGTGTGTATGTGTGTGTTGGGGCAGGTGGAGCCACCTGTGGGGTTCTTCCCATACACACACACACACACAAACACTTCATAATGAGACTGCACATTAGTCTTTTGTAATTGCTATGAGCAGGTGAGCCGTTGAGGCAGGGATACACAGCCGACCGTGGCGCGCTGTGCTGCACTGCGCCTCGCCATGCCGCATCACGCCCGTCGTCATTAGTGACGCCCCTCCACCACTTATTCAGTTTGACAGGGTCCTGGCTGCCTCCGTCCCTAGTGAACCCCCCCAACCCCACCAACCTCCTCCATCTGACAAGCGCCTCCTTCGTTGTCTGCGCCAAAGACAAACAAAACAGAGACATGCGCGTTCGCCCTCGCCATGGGAACCCCAATTAATCAGCAGTGGATTGGCTATCAAAGGCCCTTTTAATGAGCCCTAACATGAATATACATGTCTAATGCATGGCCAACAAGCGGCCAGCGCCAGCTCCCACACAGACCAGGGGCCGAAAATAGCCGCCAGAGTGCTGCATGTGGCATGTGTCTCTCTTCACAACTAGTGGGAGAAGTGCGAGAGGCAGACAGACAAGAGAGGAAGAGAGAGAGAGAGGGAGTGAGAGAGAGAGATAGAGAGAGAGAAAGAGATAGAGAGCAAGGTGGGGGGAGAGATTGAGAGAGGGAGGGAGTGAGAGGAGTACACAAAATTGGGAAGATTTCAAAGGGAATTTTGAATGTGTGATATCAATTCTGTTTTCTTTCCAGCGTTTCTTTTTTCTATTCAAGGCAGGCAGATGATAAAGGAATGAGAGAGGACAAAGTAGGTAGAATTTCACAAAAAAGGCACACACACACATACACAAACACACAATCGCACAGATACACAGATAGACACAAACACACACACACACACACACACACACACACACACACATGTTTGGCACCCATAAAGGTGATGTAATCAGCCAGTGTAAAGCCTGTTGCGTAACCATCTTGCTCACTGGTGGGATGCTGCACCCCCCCCCCCCCCCCCATCATACCTACCCCCCCCCCAAACCCCACCTCCCTCATCTCTGCCTTTCATCCCCCATTCCTCTCCTCCCTCAGAGTTTGTCTGTGGCATGTGCTTCAGAGAGAGAGAAAGAGGGATAGAGGGAAAAAGAGCGAGCTCACAAAGAGAGAGAGAGAGAGGGACAGAGAGAAAAAAGAGTGAGCTCACAAAGAGAGAGAGAGATCACGGTTAGAGCGCTTGTCAATGCTGCGACTCCGGCTCCACACAGAGCATCTCACAGTTTAACAGGGGTGTGGTGTGACACCACCCTTGCCCCACCCCCTCTCCGCATCACCCACCTCCGCCTCCCAACAGACAGGAGACAGACTGCAAAAAAGATTCTGAAAGACGGCATGCGGGGGTGAAGAATGGGACGGGGGGAGGGAATGAAGGATGCAAGGAGGAGAGGGGAGGAGAGCAAGAAGAGAGGGAGGAAGAGGAGAGCACTTATATAACCACCTCCCTCACCACCGAGGGAAGCAGTTTTGCAGGAAAAGAGCGAACCACAAAAGAGAGAGAGTGGAGTGATTAAAAGAAGAGAGATGACTAGACTAGAGAGACTAGAGAGAGACTAGAGAGAGACTAGAGAGACTAGAGAGAGACTAGACTAGAGAGAGTGGAGTGATTAAAAGAAGAGAGATGACTAGACTAGAGAGACTAGAGAGAGACTAGACTAGAGAGACTAGAGAGAGACTAGACTAGAGAGACTAGAGAGAGACTAGACTAGAGAGACTAGAGAGATGACTAGACTAGAGAGACTAGAGAGAGACTAGACTAGAGAGACTAGAGAGATGACTAGACTAGAGAGACTAGAGAGAGACTAGACTAGAGAGACTAGACTAGAGAGACTAGAGAGAGACTAGACTAGAGAGACTAGAGAGAGACTAGAGAGACTAGAGAGAGACTAGACTAGAGAGAGTGGAGTGATTAAAAGAAGAGAGATGACTAGACTAGAGAGACTAGAGAGAGACTAGAGAGACTAGAGAGAGACTAGACTAGAGAGAGTGGAGTGATTAAAAGAAGAGAGATGACTAGACTAGAGAGACTAGAGAGAGACTAGAGAGGCTAGAGAGAGACTAGACTAGAGAGAGTGGAGTGATTAAAAGAAGAGAGATGACTAGACTAGAGAGACTAGAGAGAGACTAGAGAGGCTAGAGAGAGACTAGAGAGGCTAGAGAGAGACTAGACTAGAGAGAGTGGAGTGATTAAAAGATATGAAGAGCAGCAAAGAGGAGAGGGGAGGAGAGCAAGAAGAGAGGGAGGAAGAGGAAAGCACTTATATAACCACAAAAGAGAGAGTGGAGTGATTAAAAGATATGAAGAGCAGCAAAGGACCATATTCAGTTGTGTTTTCTCATAACACAGCCCTAGCAACAATATTCAATGCTTTATTGTTAGAGACATATTTGAAAGAGCGTCATACAGCGCTGTGCAGCACTGAAAGGATCTTGTCCCTAAAGGAGCAGTCAGTCATGTTTATGTCACTGGAGGACACCTGAGGCAACGCTGGCAATGTTGAAAAGAAAAAGACAATTTCCAAAAGCTGCTGTGCTGTGCGTGGAGGGGATAGTGGGGGAACATCTGCCGTTATTATAGCCGCTTATTTCCCTGGTGTGCCACAGAGTAAGACAATTACGTCACCGAATGGACGAAAGAGGGACAGAGAGCGCCATTAATTCTGAGTTTTCTGACCACACTGCACTCAAGTGCGTCTCGGGCTGTCCCACAAAAGGTCTATTAGGAAACCTCAGATGATCAGTCAGTCACATACACACACACACAAACACACACACACACACACACACACACACACACACACACACACACACACACACACACACACATTCTTACCCTCAGACTCACATTGAAATTGCTTTTATTTGGATCCAAAGGCATAAGCAACAGCACAAAATCCAAATGAAGAGTAATTGACAAGGCCACGGGTTTACAAGGCTCATATACTTTTACACAACACACACTCACATGCACATCCTATACTGAGCCCAACACACACCCATGACCGGCTGGAGGTTTGCTGATTCTGTCAGCTTCCTAATCCCCACACAAGATGGCCCCTCTCTGGAAGGTGGCCTCCCCTGGGTAAGAGGGCTTTATCTTCTGTCACCATAGAGACCAGGTGAAGAGAGAAGCCGAGAGAGAGAGAGAGAGAGAGAGAGAGAGAGAGAGAGAGAGAGAGAGAGGGGAGGAGAGAACAAAAGACTGGGCCCTCATGCCATCCAGAGTGATAACAAGCTGTCAACTTCTAAAATGTAATCTGCTGACTATGGGAGGGAAGTGGCCCTGTCACTGGACTGAGTGAAGCTCAGTGATGCTTATCTCCTCAACGCCCTGCCATAATAGACCAGTAGAGAGAGGCAGAGAGAGGGATAGAGAGAGAGAGAAGAGGAGAGAGAGGGAATTAAGGGGATTGTGATCCATTCTGATCCAGAAAAGAGAAGAGATAGAAGGAAAGATATGTGGATTGAGGAAAAGAATGATGAAAGAATGAAAGAAAGATAGACAGACTCAGTGAGAGACTAGAGAGTGACTAGAGAGAGGACTAGACTAGAGAGAGACTAGAGAGAGGACTAGACTAGAGAGACTAGACTAGAGAGAGACTAGAGAGGCTAGAGAGAGACTAGAGAGGCTAGAAAGAGACTAGACTAGAGAGAGGACTAGACTAGAGAGACTAGAGAGAGACTAGACTAGAGAGAGACTAGAGAGATGACTAGACTAGAGAGACTAGAGAGAGACTAGAGAGAGACTAGAGAGGCTAGAGAGAGACTAGACTAGAGAGAGGACTAGACTAGAGAGGCTAGAGAGAGACTAGAGAGAGACTAGAGAGACTAGAGAGAGGCTAGAGAGAGACTAGAGAGGACTAGACTAGAGAGAGGCTAGAGAGAGACTAGAGAGAGACTAGAGAGAGGACTAGACCAGAGAGAGGACTAGAGAGAGACTA